>NW_017731419.1:759371-804286 GCF_001890085.2 Hipposideros armiger
AGCAGCCCAGCTCCAGGTTGAGCTGTTGTTCAGCATCTTAGCTGTAGAGGGCAGTGTCACTGGCCCTCATATGTGGGATCCGAACCGGGGTCCTCTGGCGTCCCAAGCCAGCTCTTAACCAACGTGCCACTCGGCTGGCCCCCCACATAACAATTTTTAATGGACTTCTCTGCATAAAAATAATTTGAAAGCCTATCACCCCAGATTATCTCCCTGGCCCCTCTGGCTTGACCAGTGCACGTCATTGTCAACTGCCTCCTCTCACTTTCAGTGTCCGTCTGCATCTGTGTTGGTTAAATCCTAGAAGTGGCTTATGTTGGGTGACATCCAGAGATTCTGGACGGGTGGCTCCTAATAGTTTGTTTGGGAAACCAAGGAAAGTTAGGTTGTATTGTTCTGTCTCACCAGTGGGTGGGCAGAAGATGGCTGTTGAGTCATCAAGACAAAGTCAATCTCTCCTCCAACAAATTGCCCTGGGGACAGAGGGGCAAGCCAAGTAAGTCCACCCCACACCTCCTGGTCCCTGGCACATAGTAGGTGCTGAATGGAGTTGACTCCAAGCTGGGAGTCCCTGATGCTGAGTGGTGTGGATGAACTTGAGGTGAGGTTAGCACAGCTGGCATGTCGGATTCACTGCAGCGATAGCCGATGGTCGGGAGGAGACCCTGAAGTTCAAATCAGCACAGCTCACTCGCCGTTAATAGAGCTTTACAGAACCCCTGCTCTGGCACGAGGGCATGCAATTGTGAAACGGCACATCCTGCTTTCAGGGAACCCACAGTCCCAAAGGAACACAGGCAGCTCACCATCAAGTGCAACCATAGCAACCACAAGGGTCCTTAAGGCCTGTCCTGTGCCAAAGCCATTCTTGTCACTGGAGATACAGAGATGAGCCAGCACACGAGCTCCTTGCTCTTATGGAGCTCACCCAGGTGGGGTTGGGTGGGTGGGGCAAACAATAAACGACAAGACAAGGAACAGCTGTTTGTAGTCCACAGGGAAAATTCTGTTCAGCGGAGGGGGCAAAGTACTTAACTCATTAAACATTTAGTGAGAAGCTACTCTGTGCAAGACCCTGGTAGGGGTCAGATTATAAAGGGCCCTCTGTGTTAAGCTAAGGAGGTTAGACTTTATCTTTGAATCTATAAATATAGGGAATGGGAGAGAGTGTCATGTATAATGCTGGGAGTTGGAAGTCGTCCTAGATGTTTGAGCTGGACTTTGAAGAACATTTAGAGGACAGGATTGTCTGAGCAGCCCTGAGTTGGGTCCAAGAATCAGAGGTTTGAGGATTGTCTTTGGGTGTGCCACAAGCTGTAAATAAGGAAAACAGTTCCTTCCTTGCCCACAGGACCATGATGAGTGAATGATGGTGAAAGGGCTCTCTAGAGTGAGGTATAATTGTTATTACTTTTTTTCCACCTGTCTATCTGGCTTCTCAGAAAAACAGGCAGTAGCCTTCCCCAGCAGGAATCAAAGGCAGCCCCCAGAGGGCCAGCCTGAGGCCTGGGGTGTGGCCAGGTCAGCACAGGACATGGGTCAGCTTCCTGGGCCACAGCTCTTCAAGCCACAGCTGCCTCCTCTCCCCTGGATTGATCTCCCGACGATAGCTGCTGCTTCCCACCCTGAGTTGGCAGCTGAGAGTCACGACCTGACAGAGGGTAGAAGAGCTGAACCCAGACTTATGTAGCCGATCTGGTCTGCGAGGCCTTCAAACCCAGCAGCACTTCATCAGCGCCGGGTGACAGGAGCTCAGGGAAGAAGCGTGGTGTGGTTGGACCGACACGGGTTTGGCATGCAGACCGGCCTGACTTCAAGTTCAAGCTCTGCCAGTTATTAGCTGTGATCCTTGGGAAAGTGACTCAACCTCACTTTGCTCATTGTAAAAAGGCAACAAGAATATCCTCACGGAGCTGCCACGGGATCAGCTGAGGTCTTCCATGTGTGACCACTGGTCACGGTCTTGGTCCATATCAGGTGCCCAACAAGTATCGGCTTCTTCATTCCATTTTCCTCTCCCCTTCCTTCCTCCCTTTCCTCTTGTCTTCCTTCTTTCCTTCCCTATTCCCTCAAAAAGTGGGAAGAACACTTTTGGAAGTGGAAGAAGGGCCCATGTTAAGAGCGATGGAAAGATTTGTTTAAGATTCAGACTTGACTCCCACAGAGCTCGCCGACCTCTTGGGGGTGGCGGTCATTACTGGCTGGGAAACAAGAGGAGGACGTCACAAGCAGGCAACGCCAGGATGAGCTGAAGAGACTGCAGGTGCCACAGAACCTCAGAGGAGCTGAGGCCAAGCGGAGTGGCGTGAGAAGGCCTTGTTGCTCTTAGAAAGGAGAAGGTATTTCAGAGAGAGGGACCCGCAGGAGCAGACGCAGAGTGTGCAGGAGGCCAGGCCGGGAATGCGGCCAGGGTGGTTTGAGGCCAGTCTCCCAGGAGAGAATGATGGAGAAGGTGGTTCAGTGGGCTGGCCCCAGGGTGTGGGGGGATTAGAACACACGCCAGGCTATGTTCCCTGGCCCCCTGCTTAGGTAGCAGGGGCCGTGATGGGAGTCGGGCAGGAGCCTAACCTGGTGCTCTCGGGTGTTTTTCCCAGTTGTGTGTATAGGGTGATTTGGAGCAGAAAACACCTTTTCTGCTCCAGTCAGGGTGGGCTAGGCTATGCCATAGAAACAAGTAACCCCTAAATCTCAGGGGCTTAAAATGACAACAGTTTAGTTCTCATCCATGCAAAGGTTGCTGCAGATGGGGGCCATTCTTGGGCCAAGTGGTCGCCAATGACCAGGATGCGCCAGTCCAAGGTCACCTCCATCTCTGTCCACCCTTCCCTGACCCCCACAGCAGGGGGAGGGGGTGTGGAGATACCACACACCCCCTGCCGCAGGCCATCTCCACCAAACCCGTCATTTTGTCTCAGGCCAGAGGGGGAGGTGGCTTGGAGCCAGGCCACTGTGGGCAGGCTCCTTGTGTGGGCAGCTGCCTATTGGCCAGCAGGAGGGGGTGGGCCCATCACTCCTGGGTGAGGCCCCGGCCCAGCTCTGTGAGTGCTCCCAGTCTGAGTGGGAGACTTCGGAGTGGAGTCCTTGGCATTTTAGGTTGTGATGCAAAGTTGTGGGTTGGTGTATAGACAACCAGCCATTCAGCTGACCAGAGGAAAGGAGGAGAAGGTGGCAGGGGAAAGAGGAAGGAGAGGAGGAGGGAAAGGCAGGAGGCGTAGGGGGCGTACCGGGCTGGCTGGCATGGAGGCCTCGCCCATCAGCATTTCCCAAGGCAGCCTCCCTCTGCCGGCTGCCTCACCTTCCCTCTGGCCGGTTGGTGGGCAGGGCCAACGGCTGGCTTGGGGCTCCCTTGCTCACTCAGAGCGGCCCTGCTTGCAGCCCCGCCGGCGTTGGCACGGTGACAGTAGCCAAGTGTGCAAACTTGTGCCATTGTCCCCAGGCCAGGGGGAGCCATGGAGACTAGCTAATATGACACAGGAAAATGTTTGCTGATGGCAATTCTATGGGCTTTGTCCACCTCTTTCTCCATCATGACGACTCGATTTAAGTCCCTAACTGTTTGACTACAAATGCAAGGGGACCGTGCAACGCCAACCTTTTGTCCGGCCGCACTGAATGGGCAATTCAGGCTTTGTGCAGCTCAATTGAGGAAGCAAACATAAAGACAAGATTCCTGAGAGCTCCGGCTCCCTTCCCATGGATATGCCAGCCTCTCGTTAGAGTCCTTCCCGGCTACCTTTGCCCACATCAGTGTGCCACTGGCCCTCACAGGCCTGCCAGGGCCCATGCCTCAGTGAGCGGGGGTGGGGAGAGAGAGAGAGAGGAGAGAGCCACTCAACACTCAAGGACAGCGGGGAAGGCCGCCCGTCCGAAGGCCGCCTGCCCGGCTTACCCGTCCGATTGTCTGTCAGCACTGGAGCATGGCAGCTGCCGGCCTGGAGCCTTGGGGGAGGATCTCATGCCCATCTCTTCTGAGCCCTGCCCCTCCTCAACCCTGGACTTTTTACACACACACACACACACACACACACACACACACACACACACACACACACCGCCCCCTCGAGAAACCAGGGAACCGAGGTCAAGGGGAGGAGGGCGTGGAGGCCGAGGGGGGAAGCGGAGCTGAAGGGTAGAAATTTACCGGGAAATGATTGCATTTGGGAGCTGTCTTTTTTGTGATGGTCCCCATGGTGACAATTTGTGACGGCAAAGAATGTGTGAACGGGGCGCTGCCGCCTGATTGGGATGCTTTGTATCTGGAGAGGCGCTCCTGATTGGCCTGAGGGGCCCCCCAGCTCCGGGGACTCGTCCTCCATTCAGCCCACTCGAGGGCGGCACAACTGCTTCCAGCCGGACGCGCGGAGCTCGCGGGCCGCACCGGGCCTGGCCCAGGTCTGCGGTGGGGAAACGGCCGGGCCACGTTGGCGGGCCCGGGGCCCCACACCCTCGGTCAGTGTGGAGGACCAGGCAGCTGGGCCGGACTGGATGGGGGGGTGGGGCAGGCTGGAGCCCGGGGGAGGGGTGAGGTGCTGCGGGTGGTGGCCCAGGAGGCATGAAATTGCTGCAGATGCTTCTACAGGGGAGTCCCTGCTGCCCACAGCCTGAGCTCAGCCCGCCAGGCAGGCCTCAGCTTGAGTGCCAGACAGGGGTCCTGCCTGTCCTGCGTGTGAGCTGGGGGTGGAGCGTGGGGACAGAGGAGGGGGGGCTGGTCTAGCAGGGCTGGGGGTGGGGGTGGAAGGAGGAGAGCACCAACAGGGAGAGAGGGGGCTTGGGTTTGCTTTAAAGTGGAGCAGTTGCCTCTGCTCCGAAATGAAAAACTTTGCTGGCAAGTTGTGCACGTTGGCAGCATGGTGTTTGGGAGGCACGGTGGGCTGGGAGTGTGGAGGTTTGTGCTCCAGTCCCAGCAATGCCACTTATAGCTGGGTCACCTTGGGCAAGTCACCTGACCTCTCTGAGCCTGGGCTGCAAGTACAGGGCAACAGACCCAAGAAGACTCAATGTGTTTAACCTGTTCCATCACAGATGCTCACAGAATTCTTAGGGGCTTGAATGGGCAGCCCCTCACCCATGACCCTGTTTGGGGCTGAGGGGTGCTGGGGCTGGGGCTACTGTGTGCAGCGACGTGGCCTTTGGGGAGGGCTGGGTGTGGTTGTTTGGACAGACTCCAATGGCCTGTGTGTCCCTCCAGGTCAGCTCTGGGCCCTTCCCTGAAGCTGCCAGCCACCAGCAGAACCACTCTCTTCATGGAAAGCCCTGTGCAGTGGCCCCCTGGTGATGGCATCTGACAGTGACGTAAAGATGCTGCTGAACTTTGTGAACCTGGCATCCAGTGACATCAAGGCGGCCCTGGACAAGTCTGCGCCCTGCCGCCGCTCTGTGGACCACCGCAAGTACCTGCAGAAGCAGCTCAAACGCTTCTCCCAGAAGTATTCTCGGCTTCCACGGGGACTCCCCGGCCGAGGGGCCGAGCCTCACCTGAGAAGGGGGCCTGAGGACCAGTCTGGGAGACTGTCCCTCGATTCTGGTGATTCCAGCCCTGGCGGGATGGGGAGCTGCAAGGAGAAGGCTCTGGGGAACCCCTACAGGGAGGAATGTCTCTCTAAGGAGCAGACCCTCCAGGGGCAGCATCCAGAAGCTGCCAGGCCTGGCCAGGTGCCCATGAGGAAAAGACAGCTGCCCGCTTCCTTCTGGGAAGAGCCGAGGCCCCCCCACAGCTACCCTGTGGGGCTGGAGGGAGGACTGGGCCCCAGGGAGGGACCTCCCTATGAGGGTAAAAAACACTGCAAGGGCGTGGAGCCCTTGGGGCCCGAGATGGCCCCAGTGCCCATGTCCCCAAGGGCACCAGTTGAAAAGGAGCCACTCAAGATGCCCGGGATCTCCCTGGTGGGCCGTGTCAATGCCTGGAGCTGCTGCCCCTTCCAGTACCATGGACAGCCCATCTACCCAGGCGCCTTGCCTCCGAGCCCAGTCCCCAGCCTGGCCCTGTGGAGGAAGAGCCCGGTTTCCTCGGGGGAGCTGGCCCACTTCTGCAAGGATGTGGATAGTCTGGGGCAGAAAGTGTACAGACCTGTGGTTCTGAAGCCTATCCCCACCAAACCGACCATGCCTCCACCCATCTTCAATGTCTTTGGCTACCTCTAGCTGGGCTGGGAGGGCCTTGGGCCCCACCTCCGATCTGCAGGGGTGTTGGGAACCCCCGGAGCTCTCCTCGTGAGGAGAGGGCTTGGCAGTGGTGTGGCCCCTTTGTGTGTGTGTGGGAGGGAGAGGGCAAGACTGGGCAGGAGCTTCTCAGGCAGCTGCCCTGGGAGCCATGGGGCTGGGCTCCGCGGCCCCTCCCCAGCCAGGCCGGCGCTTGACCTGTCATCCTGCCGTCCCCGTGCAGACCTGGGGCAGCCGGGGTTTGCCCTGGCCTGCCAGCCACCCCGGAAACCCGAGTGACACATCTATTCATCTGCCACCCACTGTACAAGCCAACCTCAGTTCTGTTGTTTTATTTTCTTTTGTTCTTTGTAAATATTAAAAGGTTAAAAGAATAAAGACATTCCTTTTGCAGTTTCCACATCTTGGGTGTCATGACGTTGAATAGCCCCCAGGCCTAAGAAATGCTGGCTGTGCCTACATGGAGGGCAGCTTATGGAGGTGACTGGCTGTGGGGGAGGCCAGAAGTGGCCCAAAGGCCTCTGTGGTGCCCGGTAATGGGCACTGGAGGCCAACAGCTCAATTCAGAGGATGGAGGGCGGGGACAAGCCACCAGGGAACGATGCTCTGGTTCTACTGCATCAGAAGACAGGGACTGGGGGAGGCCTGGATCCCCACAGGGTCCAAACTGCTCTGGGGATAGGGAGGCTGGTACTAGGGGAGGCGGAGCTGCAGTCCTGGCTCTGCTGTGGGATGTGGGGCCTGACCCCTCCTCTCAGGGCCTCCTTGCCCCCCCTGCAGAATGAGGGGTGGGGCTGAGAATGGTCCCCTCTGTGGTGTCCTCCACTTTGTGCAGACCTCAGAATCCTTCCTGACATTAAGGCTCCAAGATTAGCACTTGCTCAGGGCCCTTCCGACCCTGCCTACTTGTACTCCAGGGTTCTCCGGGGGAGGGGGCGGTACATTGACGTGGAGGGCAGCTTGCTCACTAGGAAGCTGGCGGGTTTCTGTCTGATGGTGCTGGAGGATTTCAGAGCCACAGAGGCCATGTGGCACAGGCCGAGTTGTTCCGAGAAGATATCTGGCACACAGGGGAGGAGTCTTCAGCTGGGACCCTCGCTTCAGGCAGCTCCGCTCTTAAAGAGCGGGCAGGGGCCAGGAGCAAGTGTGTCCCCTCCCCTCCCCATGCACATCATCCCAAGGCCCTTCCGGACCCGTTCTGCTGAGGCTCAGCCCCTCCACGCTGTAAAACAGGGTGCTCAAAGCTCTAATCTGGGCTCTGCCACCTACCCGCTATGTGACCTTGGACAAGTCACTTAACCTCTCTGTGCCAACATTTCCTCATTGGAAAAATGTGATTGAAAATCAACCAGCCGTGTGGATTGCTGTGGGGATGATGTGAGTGCCTGGCACTCTGAGTACTACCCAATAATGAAAAGCTGCACAAACCAAGTCAACTCTCCCGGTTACCTGGCAGTGTCAGTAGGTCCTGCCATGCCCATATTTCAGTGATGTTTATGGACTGGACCACCCCCACCCCTTCCCTAGAGAAGGAGCTCTGGAAGACATGTTTTCTCAGGGTGGGTGCTGCCCAAGCCCACCCTGCCCGGGCTGCCACATCCCTGCCTGGCTCAACCTCCCCGGGGGGATAGCGGGAGATGTATTAATTCAGATGCAGCCAGGCTTGTGCGGAAGCAGAAACCTTTACTAAGACGCTGCTCGGCTCAACAGAAGCACCCGGCACCATGACTCCCATGCAGGAGCAGCTTGGGGGGAAACACACGTCCAGGAAGGCTTGAGTATTGTTGCTCCACTGACCAGAAAGCGAATTGGGCTGAAGTGAAACCTGGGCACTCACCTCTTACTCACAGCCTCAGATACCTGGCACCAGGTCAGACATGCTCCTGCTCTCAACATGGACCTGTGTTCATGATTTTAAGCATTAAGATGTTCAGGATTTTAAGCATTTGGTGATGCTGTGGAGACGTCTCTGAGGCTGAAATCCTCCCCAGGGACGGGGTGGGTGGGAGGCAGGGTGCTGGGGAAGTATGGGAGTGGGAGTGGGGGTTCTGCATAGAGTGATGGCTGCAAAACCCAGCAATGATGGCTAAAAGATGTACCAACCGCACAGCCTGAGCATGAACCAATCAGAATACCGTGGGAGCAGGCCCCAGGCCCAGCATTAACCCTTTAGCTGCTGGGTTGTGGGAGGTGGGGGGCGGGGACCTGAGAAGGTCAAGGCTGGGCAAGGTACTTGTGGGGAAAGGGGCCCTGACCAGTGGCTGTGACCAACTGGCATGGATGTACATCAATAATCTAAGAGCCCAAATGTGGCATGGGAGCATCCCAGGCCCAGGGGCTCCTAAGCCTATAAATAAATGGCACCATGCACAGTGGCCGAGCCTTCCTTCCCACTCCTCCAACCTCCCTCCTCAGCCTCACCTCCTCCAGGGGGCGCCTCCCTCAGACCCAGGTCCTCATCCGGTGCCTGGGGTCACTACCAGTAAGGACTTGTTAGGACCCAAGGTGACCTAAGAAATGCCGTAGATTGAGTATGATACCCAGGCCCCACCCCAAACGCACCTGAACAACATCTTTCTGCTCTGTCCCGTCCTTGGCTGCCACCCCACCCCATCGGGGTTGAACAACCTCAGTGTGGGAGAACACGGTTCCCTTTAGGATTTCTTCAGGATCCTTGCAGCAAGGCAGTGTGGGGCTGGGGCCAAGCACTCTCAGGCTGGGACCACAGGGACCTGCTGTGTGTGCCTGGGCAAGTCCCCTCCCCTCTCTGGGCCCGTTTCCCCATCTGTACCACAAGGGAGTGGGCAAGACACCTCCAATTCCCCTCTGACCCGTGGCTTGGGTCACTTGGGGTTACACTTGGGAAGGCAACACTGGTGAGTCACTGCACCTTCCACGGAAACAGGGCGCTGCGGCCTCAGTGCACGGGACTCGGACAAGAAAGTGCCGTGACTGCCAGAGCTCAGCTTTCTCTCCTGCGCCGTCAAAGACAGGCTGGCAGCTCCTGCCTGGCACCCCAGAGAGCCACAGGGGGACCGAAGGGGGCAATGGATGGGACACGGTTTCACGCCTCTCAAATTTGGTGGCTTTGCAAGGGTTGACGATGGTCATGATGCCAGCACCTTTGCCCATAGTAGCCAGTACTGAAGTGTTTTCCCCTAGTATCTTAACTTTTGTAGCAGAACGGATGAGCCGGACACGAAGACAGAGTGCCGGGGAACATGTTTGTGTGGGACAATCCCAGGTGTCAGGAGATCTGTGGGCACAGAGACCCTGTTTGTGATAAGGTTCTTGATTCCATGGTGATTGAACCAGGAGAGAGAAAGCAACCACAGGCAGGAAGCTGCCCCTCCCTTGGTGAACGAAAGACATACTCTCTTGGGTCTTTCAGAACCCCAAACCAAGGTAACACATTCAGGGGTCTGTGTGCTCTGTCCCCAGCCCCTGCCCCACCCCCACTCCTCCCAGGAGCAGGGCTGAGGACCCCAGGCCCTGGGGGGTCTGGTGAGAGGGACTGTGCTGGGCACAGCAGCATCTGTGCAACATTTATTGTATTAAAGAAAGCCCTCTAGGATCGAGGGTCTCCCCACCCGCCACCAGGCAACATCTTCAGGGAGAAAGCTCAGAAGTCAAGTGGAGAGTTTCAGAGAGCAAAGAGGAAGGGGCAAGGGCCCGCTTTGCAGGGAGGCTGTCCAGGAAAGGCAGGCTCACCCCTGAAAGAGCTCCAGCCTCGGCCCACCCCAAGTTCCGCCCTGCCAGACTCTCCTGCTCCAGGAATGGAGGTTCCTGCCATTCTGGGTGGCAGAGAAGGTCTTGGATCTACTCATCCATTTAAAAACAAACATGATTTTTCTCCTACTTGACACATTCCATTCTCTGCTCTGGGCACAGCTCTGGCCCAGAGACCTGGTGAGTCACGGTGGCTGCCCCAGCTCAGGGGGATCAAGCCACAGCCTCATCTGTCACCAGGTTCCCATGGATGTGGGGACACCGCCGTCCTGAGATTTAGTGAGACAGTCTGAGGTGCACCTCTTGTCCACGTGCCCTGGTTACTGAGTACTCTCATACTTCAGGTATCTAATCAGTCTGCCTGGGAGTGGCAATGTGTCCAGGAGTTTTATACGATACTTCCCAATGGCCTTTCGAACTTGCAGCCGGCAAAGGTGAACCAGAGGTCTCGGAGGTTCTAGAAAAAGGAGAGGAAGAGAGATTCTGATTTGTCATTTGCAACCTGCAGAGGGTTTGCTCCTTGTTCTACATACACAGCTCAGAGCCTCAACACAGCCCTTAGTGAAGGGGTTGGGAGTCTTAGCTCTTAAGAGCCCCATGCGTGGAATTCAGCTCTGGGCTCTGGATGGTGCAGAGAGGCCAGGGGCAGGGGGCAGGAACTGGGCAGCTCCCAGCAGGTCCCAGAATCCCACCTGGCGGCCTCCCCTAGTAGGCCCCTTAGGATGCCTCAAACAGTGGAGTTTTCTCAGCTGGGGGAGAGTGGGAAAGGTAGGAACAGGGACTGATGTGCCTAATAATGGCATCATTTATTTCAGCCTCGCATACAGTGCCTCACACAGGGAAGGTGTTTGTTAAATCAAAGAATGTCATTCATTCATTCATTCATTCATTCATTCAACAAATACATGCTGACCCCCTCACTGTGCCTGGCGTTGTTTGGGCCAGAGACGCAGAGGTGCCACCCAAAGCCTTTGGGGAAGGCTTTCACACCAGACACTGCCATCTGAGTGGGGTCTTGAAGGGTGGGCAGGAATTTGCCAGGTGAGGAAAGGAGGCAGGGGCATTCAAGCAGGAAAAAGAGCAGTGCCAAGCCAAGGAGGCCACAGCCGCCCAGGGACGATTGGAAAACAGAGGGGACAGACAGGACAGGCAGCTGCAGTGCAGCCTCTCTAGGTGCCAATGTGCCATCACTGCATTTCTGACACTTCTGCTGCCTTTCGATCTCACGTAGGGCAGAGCCTGCCCTCTGGGAAGCTCACCCATATTCTCAGCTGAGCAAAGGCTGAACTTGCGGGGAGGGAGGCAAAAGGCCACGGTGGGCAGAAGACCCACGGCCACCATGGCTGTGCTGGTGGCCTGGATAGCTTAGGAGACTCTGGGCTTATCACACCACCTCTCAGAGCCTGTCTGCCCTCTCTCCTGGAATAATGATGTCAGTATCATAGCATTGAATGAAAAAGCATATGGAGAGTGTTTTGCAGATGGACGGTGGGCTTTAAGGAAACCCAGATAGGTATTGGTTAAGAACTATTTGTTCTACTTGCTAACACATGTTTAGTTCTGCATAGTTTTCCCTGGGAGGCTGTCTAATTGTTAGGGATTTCCCTTCTCTAGGGAGGGCAGGAGGAGGGGACAGGGAGGGCTAAGGCCCACGACTAAGCGTGGACCACTCCACCCTCTAGTGGCTGTGGAGGATCATGGTGACAGTAACCAATTATTTGTGAACTCAATGAATAGTGAGCGTCCAGAGCTGTTCCCCCAGTGAGCAGGCAAGTCAATGCCACCCTCCCCCTGCCACCGGCCTAGTCACTTTATCATGGTCCCCAACTCAAGTGCTTCCCGGGCATTTGTACAAACAAAAAAAATCCTACAGTAGGTTTGAGTTCAAAGAGGCACAGGGATCAAACAGGAACTTGGCAAGTCAGAATCAGGGCACTGCGACGTGGGGCACCTGGACAGGCAACAAGGTAGCACAGTCTCACCTGGGGACAGCAGCAGCAGTGGGATAATAACTGGTTGCATGGTAGCCTCTGTGCTACGTGACTGACAAACACTGGGCCGGGGACCGGACTGTGTCCCTCAGAATCGGAGAAAGCCTGGGGCAGCTGGAACTCCTCTAGGCAGGCGCCTGTTTCTCAGGATCAGCGGCAGCCCGCAATCCCACTGCTTCTGACACCTCCCCTGCCCAGGTGAGCTCCCTAACGCCTCGGAGGGATTCTCAGCTGGACTTAGCCAGGCTGCCCCATCTAGTACATTGCAGACAGCAGCTGGATCATGGCCAAACCCCACCTCACTGTGCCAGGCACAGCTCCCTGCAAACACCTGAGGCTGGCA
Organism: Hipposideros armiger; assembly: GCF_001890085.2. NCBI lineage: Eukaryota > Metazoa > Chordata > Mammalia > Chiroptera > Hipposideridae > Hipposideros > Hipposideros armiger. The sequence continues at coordinate 771,594 of NW_017731419.1, forward strand.
GAGTGGGAGGGGACTGCACATGAGCCTGCCTGATCTCCTCTGTTCAGATGGGGATACCGAGGCGCTCGGTCACCTAGCAAGCTCCTGCTCCAGAGCTCAGGGGGCCTGCCTCCTAGATCAGTGCTGCTCCAGCTGTGGTCCGTGGACCAGCAGCACGGGCACCACCTGGGAAGCACGCTGAAATGCAGACTCTCAGGCCCTGCCCAGATCTGCTGAGTCAGCACCTGCATTTTTAACAAGGTGTCCGTGTGTTTTGTACGCACTTTATAGTTTGAGACACCTCTCTCCTCTCCCTCAACGCACTGCCTCTCAGTGACCCACAAACACAGGCAACTTACTCCAAATGTCCCCATCCCCTCAGGGAGCTGGAACTGTTTAAAATGTCCTGCAAAGACTTTGTGGAGGGGCTTGAGTTGGTCAAACCTGGGTTTAAATCCCAGTTCTACCACTAACTAGCGGTGAGACCTTGGCCCAGGTGACATGTCTCTCTGAGGGCCAGCCTCCTTATTTACAAAACCAAGAGTTGTGGAGACACTGCACATGACACACAGCACAGAGCTGGCATGGAGTAGATGCCCATCAAATGTTAGTAACAGTCACACTGTCCAAGTCCTGGGCCTGAGTCAGGTAGGGCGACCGTCCAGCAGCAGCAGCGACAGCCCCTACCTGCCTTCTCCCTGATGACGGCCCAGTCCTCAAAGCTGTCGATGTGCTCTTTCAGGCGTGAGCAGAGCTGCACGTTGCCCACATAGTCCAGAAGGATGTCGATGATGGGCCCTGCCCAGCGGCTCACCTCGGGGGCAGACAGGATCTCACAGAACTGGAAGAGAGCAGACACCAGTGCTGGGACACCCAGGACCAAGGGCACCCACTTCGCAAGCTCAATCTACAGATAGGAACCTAAGGCTGGAGAGGGCAGGGGACATGTCCAAGGACAGACACTGGGCACACCCAGGCTAGGATCCAGTTCCCATCTCTCATCAACACAGGCTTCGGCTGCCAAAAGTGGGAGGTGGGCAACTTGGGCCAGTCACATCGCCTCTCTAAGCCTCGACTTCCTTGTCTAGAAAATGGGTATATGACACCATCTTCAAGGGTTTATGAGATGAAGGTAATATGAACATAAACTTCTTTGTACACAGTAGGTGGCCCATAACTGATGGCCATTAGCCATTATAGTTATCTCAAAGAGGAGGGTGTGTTTAACTTCCTTTTCATTTTAAGTTTTGACTTTTTAAGTCATCACCATGGACAGGTCCTGCCTCTGGGTCTCTAATTTTCTACCCCTCACCTGACCAGCCTGCTCTCACCTCCCTCTTGATCCCGGTCATCCCACATCACATGCCTGGCGCAGGTTTGCTGAGGGTGAGAACCCCCCAGTTTTGCAGAGTTCCCCACCAGTCCCCTGCTCCACTCTTCCTTCCTTAAATTCCCCAAGACGGCGAACCAAAACAAGGATTTAATTGTTGGTGTGAACCAGTAAGTTTTCTGCTCCCTCCAAAGCATGCTAGCCTCCGGGTTCCGCGGCCTCCAAAGTGTGCTAACTACTAGCCTACACTCCCTCCAAAGCGCATTAACGACCAGTCCACAGTGTCTCGGAGGCTTATTAACCACCATGCCTCCAAAGCGCACACCACGCTGCCTCCAAAGTGAGTGAACCACTAGTTCACACCGCCTTCAAAGCGCGCTGGCCCTGGCCATACTCCCCCAGTTGCGCTCCCCTACCTGGACCACGCTGGGCGCCTTGTCGCCAGCGGGCACGTCGTTGAACCTGTTAGAGGGTGGCGGGGCGGGCGGGTGTGGGCCGTTGCCGTACTGGCACGAGAAGCAGGACTCGCCGTTGCAGCCGAGGTCCATGAGGAACTTGAGCAGCGACAGGTACTTCATGGCGAACATGATCGTGGCGGGGAAGGCGGTCGGGTGTGTGGCGATGTAGGCGTCGATGTTGGCGCCGTGGTCTAGCAGCAGCTGCATGGTGCGCAGGCAGCCGTGGCGGATGGCCACGAGCAGGGGGTTGATGACGTCGCGGTTAGGGTCGGCGCCGGCCAGCAGCAGCAGCTCGGTGGCATACACGTTGTTGTTGACCACCGCGAAGTAGAGCGCGGAGCTGCGGCGGTCCTCGTAGAGGCGCGCGCGCTCGGGCGCCAGCGGCGCGTTCACGTCGAAGCGCGCGCCCAGCAGCGTCTCGAGCACCGCGTCGTTGTTGCGCTCGGCCGCTAGGTGCAGCGGGCTGATGCCGCTCCGGCGCACGCGCGTGCGGCTGGTCACCGGCAGCAGCATCTGCACGATCCTGAGGGCGGGGCAGGCATGCGTGGGTCACGGGGCGGCCGGCACGTTGGGGGCAACCCAGCCAGCAGGGGGCGCTGAGGGGCCAGGCTCGGCCACGCACAGCTACCGTGTAGGGTTGCTAGGGATGCACGAGCCCACCAGCAGGGGCCGCCGAGTAGCCAGCCATTCTCACAATTACCACTTTGGGGAGGGTGAGTCTGCTGCTATCCCTACTTCACAGATAAGGAAACTGAGGCACAGAGAGCTCTAATTACCTCCCCAAAGTCATATAGCCAGTAAGAGGTGAAGCTCGGTGACCAAGAGTCACCTCCCCTGTCCTTTAAGTCTCAACGCCTCTTACCTTGAAGTCTGACTCTAGCTTCTCCTGGGCTCTCTGCCCTGCCTGTGGCCTGGAGTGGGTTGATCAGCCCTTGCTGAGGCTGGAGATCCCTGGCTTTGCTCTCTCCTTCCGAATCAGGCACTGTCCACAGCACTTAACCTACACCAATCTGTTATACCCTCCCAATAGTCCTATGAGGTGGTACTAGTATTAGCCTCATTTACAGATGAGGAAGCAGAAGCCCAGAGAGGGTATATGACTTGCCCAAGGACACACAGGCAGTAAGTAATGGAGCCAGGATTTGAACCCAGAGAGTCTGATTCCTCCTAGAGTGACGGCCATACTCGTAACCACTTCCCCACTTCTTGTGTAGCAGTCAGGGTGACAGCCGATATGTCAGGATGTGGCATTCTTCATGATGCATTAACTTACCTGCCCCCTTTGCCTTCCCTGCAGCCCTGTGGGGTAGCCAGAGCCGGCCCGTGGCCTACCTTTTAACCGATGTGGCTCAGAGAAATAAAGAGACTAATCAAAGTTTCTAAGCAGTTCTGGGGGCTGGACCCCAGGACTCTTGACCCCTGGTCTTTGTTCTCTTCCTCTAGACCCTTGCCACCTGCAGGAACAAGCTCCTGTTGTGATTCCAGACCCTAATCTGTCTAATCCCTGATGACAGGTGCCCTCACTGCCCCATGTGGGCTCCAAGGAGGTGGCCATGGCAGGGCGAGCGGGTGCCACCAGGCCTGTTCCCACGCCTCTTTGCCTCCTGGCACGGTGACTTCCCCACTTCCTGGAAATCTGATGCCAGCGACCTCCTGCTAGGATCTCAGTTGGAAAGTGTTATTATTGTTAGTAACGCTGTGTTTGTCTAAAATCTGCCTCTAAAACCTCAAAAGGAAATTCACACACCCAGGGGGGCTAATTGCCTCCTAATTTTTATTTGTGCAGGCACAGGAGGCCTGACCTCGCTCTGTAGAGGTGCTGGTCAAAGGCAGAGCTGGGGCCTCACCCTGGACGGAGGCCATTTGCAACAAATGCTCGCTAACAGCCGTAACCTGCCCAAACTCGGGAAAGAACATCGAGAGGGACTGCCCGGGGCTGCTGGCCAGATGGGGCTGGTATCTCTGGCAGGTCACAGCTGGTCTCCAGCAACCCCCTGCTGAACTGAGGAGGAGTGGCAGAAAGCTGGGAACATGACTGGATGCTGCCCAGAGTCCCGAAAGCATCATCTTAATAATGCAGTAAATTCATCTTTCTGTCATACGCTTCTGTAGGACTTTGCCAATCTGAACGTAAATTTGTAATGGACGGGGTCTGGAGATCAGTGTGTCCAGCCCTCCCCCTTCATAGAGGGTAAAACTGAGGCCCGTTTGTGGATGAGGTTGAACAAGAGGTGAATGGCAAAGCCAGGCCAGAATGTAGGTGTCTACCATGCCCAGGACCTGGCCTTTCCAGAATGCCCCAGTCCTCTACCACTAAGGAATGGCCGTGTTGGTGGCCTCACTGCGTCTCATTACCTCTCTCCCCAAACCCATTTTGTGGGATGGAGGACAGGCTGGGGCCTTTCCACTTCTCCCACGGGAAGGTCCTGGGACTAGAGCACTATTGCTCAAAGTGTACTTTATGAAGAACAAAGGTGCCCATTGCCTGATAGAACCCTCAGGTCTAAGAGGCCAGTTGCCTGCCCCTCCCCCTTTCCCCAGTGTTGGGGCTACACCAGCTCAGGCCCTGAGACCAGAGCAAACCCAGGTCAGGGCTGTTCCAAGGAGGCTCAGAGCAGCAGCTCAGCAGGTGACCTTGGACTCCAGTCCCAATAACTGGGCCCCTGCCTTGATCTTGGGAGCCACCAGTAACTGAACCCCATTCTCTTTCTTTGCTCCAGGCCCTGGCTCTTGCCCAGATTCTAGTTTCTTCAAGGCTGCAGCCCTGCCATGCCACCTCTCCCACCTGAACCCCAGCCAAGGGGCAGGGAACAGAGCAGAGTTTTGAACCCAAGCAGGCTAGCAGTGTGGAGGTCCCACCTGGGGCAGAAGACCTGGGTTACACCATCAGCTTTGCCTCTCCATGCTGGGCCATCTCAGGCATGTCACTTAAACTCTCTGAGCCCCACATCTATAATAGAAGGGTAATTAGTCATAATAATAATGATGAAGATGAGGATGAGGATGACAGCTACCTTTAATTGAGCCCCTATGAGTTGTTGTGAGCACTTTCCCTTCCTAAATAATAATTGCCATAATATAGCTGAGCACTTGCTGTGTTCCAGGCACCATTCGAAGTGCTTTACCCAGTTAGCTCATTTAATCCTGAAACTGATCCTATGAACTAAATACTTTTATCTCATTTACTCTTTGTAACAAGGCTGCCTGTGTTACAAAACACAATGGAATAATACTTTCACTGTGCCTGCTTTTGAGGATAAAATGAGATCTTACACATTAAGCTGATTGGCACATAGTAGGCACTCAATAAATGATGGCTGTTGATTCAAGCTGAAACTTGAAGACCTCCAGGGTGATTGTAGCACACTGCCCTGCTACTCCAAACGTGGAGGCGTTCTGGGTCACCGGGTCACAGTGGTGTGACCTTTGTCAGCATTCAGTGTAAATTTGACTGTGGACTTGACTTTCACAACGGAACCAGTCGCCCACAGACAGCTCCTCTGCCAATACCACTGAGCTGCTCTGTGTCAACCCATGTGTGTGCGTGTGCGTGTGCGTGTGTGTGTGTTGGGGGGGAATCACCTCTTCTCTGAGCCTTTGTGATGCTCATGCTGGAGCCAGCCAAGGTCTACCAATGGAACATCTGCCTGAGGGGGTTCCCAAGGGCACAGAGGGCCTCCTGCCCAGGAGGGATCCTTCTGGGGGCAAGTCTGAAGCTTTTCTAGGAGATGCTGGGAGCTGAAATGGGGACCACTTCCTCTGTGAAGGAGGAAGGGCAGACACACACAGCTCCATGCAGACTACTGCACTAAACGAGCGTGTCCAGCTGTCTCTGGGTCTTCAGGCACAGAGTGGAGCTTGCTGAGGATGCAAACTGCCAGTTCTCAATCGCAGTGCAACTCGGAATCGCTCAGGGAATCACTGAAAATGCGGATTCCTGGGCCCTGCTATCCAGATTCTGATTCAGCAGGTTGGGAAGGTGGCTGGGAGTCTGCTGTAGGTGATCTGCACATCATGCCTTGAGAAACATGGATGCAAACCCTTATCATTCCCCCAGAAGACACAGCCAACCAGCCTCCTGCAGGGGCTGGAGGTGGGGAGAGGGTCCTGCACCCAGGATCTCCCCTCGTATTTTCTGAGGCTTTGAGCTCTGAGCCTCAGTGTCCCTTTTAATTAATAGAGATACTAACTTGCTTGGGAACATACTTTATAAGCTGTGTTTTAATTCAATGTATTTAATATTCTTTATTCTGCCTTTTTTTTTCCAGAAAGAGTTTTAAGTGGCTTGCAAAGGTAGTACAAATTAGAAGGAAAAGAGAAAGAATATTTAAGAACAAGGGGGTCAGAAGCGAGCCCCAAAATGCAAGTCTGTGTTATGTGTCAGCCGCAAAATAGACTCTAACACACTGGTTCTCCACTGGGCTGCACAGTGAAGCCACCTGGGTGGCTTTTAGGGACCCTGCACCTCCAGCTGGAAACTCAGACTGCTGACATCAGCATCCCTGAGGGTGAGTGAGACCCAAGTATCTGGATTTTAGGGCCTCCAGGGCTTTCATTGTGTAGCCAGGGTTGAGAACCACTGGTTTCGATGTTATTCTAAATTCAGCTAAGGAATTCTGGGGCATCTGCTCCTGTCTAACACAAACAGTTTCTTCATAAATCTATCTTTGGTGTTGAGCTTTAATCTCATAAGTTCCCTTTGCTAACCTGGAAATGAAAATAGGCAAAAGTGTGCCTTGGAATTGACTGAGACTTTGGGATCTTGGGGCTCTTTCTCAGCCATGTCCGTAGGTCACACCCTCCAGTTAAATGCCTGAAGAGATGGCACCAACTGGCGGACATTGAGACCAGCTGCTGGGCACACCTTTCCATGCTACGGATGGGCAAGGTGTTTGGGCAGGTGGCCGAGTGTAGAACGCCTATGGAATGTTACATCAACTCCCCAAGCAGCCTATGGGAGGTCAGCGTGGAGAGGGCCATTAGAGGCCACATGCCCAAGGAGTGAGTCAAGGGCTGGCCTGGCCATGGGCGCTGCCAGGTGGCAGAAGCTGCTGGGAACCCGGCTTTAACCCTTTGTTGAACAGCCCTCAAAAAGTGGCCTAGCCCCTCTCAGCCTTGAGGGTCAGAAGGAAATGGGGCCTGGGAATGGATAAGGACCGAGCAGGGAAACCATCTTGGGAGTCAGCATGAATCCACAGCAGAAAACTCTGGGCAATGTAAACCACTCATCGAGGTGGTTCCAGGGAGGACCAGCCTTGCTCCCTGGTCATCCTTAGGCACCCCCAGTGCGCCTTCAAACTCCCCTCCAGCTGGGGCCAGACACCTGGGTCTACTGGGTGGGACTGAAGGATGCCAAGGACAAGCCCAGCTCTGCCACTCTCTGCCAAACCATTTCCCACCACTGGCCTCAGTTCCCTCCTCTGCAAATCAGAGGCTGGATTAGATCAATGATCCCCCTGAAAGTATGGCTGGGCTGTATCTGGTTGGGGATCTTTTCAAAGATAGAATTTGGGTTCCTACTCTTTTGAAGATTTTAGTTCAGTGGTTCTGGGATGTGTCATTTAAAAAGTATAGCTCAGAGGGGCCAGCCGAGTAGATCAGTTGGCTAAGAGTGCAAGCTCTGAGCAACAGGGTCGCCGGTTCGATTCCCGCATGGGCCACTGAGCTGCGCCCAAGCTGAGCTGCTACTGAGCTGCCAACAGATGGCAGGATGGCTCAGTGGATAGAGCGTGTGCTCTTAGCAACCAGGTTACCGGTTCGACTCCCCCATGGGATGGTGGGCTACACCCACCGGCAACTAAGATTGAACACGGTACCTTGAGCTGAGCGGCTGCGAGCTACTGACGGGCAGCCAGATGGCAACTGGACTTGGAGCTGAGCTAACTGCGCCCTCCACAACTAAGACTGAAGGACAACAACTTGGCTGTTCCCCTTCCCCAATTCCCCAACAAAATCTTAAAAAAAAAAAAAGCTCAGAGTGGCTATGCTGTACAGGTAAGTATGGGAAGCCACTGGGCCAGGAGATTTCTAAGGGGCAGCCCCTTCCCTCTCTTTCACTCTTTGTGTCTCTCTAGGGTCAGGCTCCAGATACACCATGTTCGTTGACTGATGCTGGATCTTCCTGGAGCTGAAGGGAAGATGCCGTCTCACCCATCACCACTGCCTGACTTGTTTTCTTCCCTCCACTGGCAAAACTGAGAGATGACGGAATGCACTCTGTCTGCACAGAGGGAGGGAGTGCAGACCCTCTGAGCACCTCCTCGTGGCAGACACACTGCTGGGTGCTGATTGCCATGGCATATCCCTGCATGCCCCTCTCACTAGTCCCCACAACAACCCATGAGTCAGCTGTGACTACCTCCCATTTTGTAGAAGAGGAAAGTGAGGCTCAGAAAGGTTAAGCAACATGCCCCATGGCCTCAGCAGGAATTCAAATCCAGATCTGTCTGCCTCACAGTCTACTGTGTGGTCCAAAGAAGGCAGGTTCTCCCCTGCGACATGTCAGATGTGGGGCGCGAGGGCCACCACTAGGCTGGAAGCATTGGTTGGTCACCAGTGTCGCCTGCCTGCAGAGCAGGGCCTGAGGCTCTTAGCGTCTCTGCTTCATTCTCTGGAATGTCACTTTCACCCTCCTTTCCTTCTGCCTTCGAGAAGACAGCCAGCACCCACAACGTGTAGCCATCTGTTTCTCCCTGCTGAGGACAGGGCTGTGTTTCCCAAAGTGTGTCATCTGGGGTACACAAGGTAGGATCTTGGGTGAAAAGGTTTTTTATTAATTATAACTTGGTAATTTTAACCATTTAATAGTGCGATAAATGTTTCCTTCTGAAAACAAATTCATTTTAGGTAAAAATGCCTTGAAAGGAAAATGCTAAGCAATGAGAGTATAGGTGTCTCAAATCAGGAAGAAAGTCTGTGAACGGTCAAAGTGTGGAGACACTGGTGGATGGAAATTACCAGGTCCTGTGCCTCCATCCCAGGCAGGTGGGGTTCCACCTCTTGGGCAAGTCTTCCCCGCCCGCCAGCTACTGGTGGTGCTGGTGGATGTTTAAAGCTGGCTCGGGGTGGGGTGGGGGGAGGCCCTGATTTGTAGCATTCGCCATTTCCTGTGGTGTAAATATTCTCCCCGTGGCCGTTTTAGGCCACCAGCATGAACAAACATATTGGCTCCCGTGAGCTGGGGTGGGCTGCTGTAGCATACGTCTGCTTCCAGCCCACTCCGGCCTCTCCTCTAGGACCACCACGGAGCTTAGTTCTTCATGCTCTTTCATTATGTCATAAATGTGTGTGTGTGTGTGTGTGTGTGTGTGTACACACACATGTGCATAACCCTCCCACCAGATCACTCCCTGAGAACGTCAGCTTCTCTCATCTCACTCAAAGTACCCAGGCAGAGTAACTGCTCAGTAAAGTCTGGCTATTATCATTGGTATTATTTGTGTTATTGTGGGTACCCCTTGCATGCTTGCTGATTGCCTGAGAGGTTATCTTTGCATCCCCACCAGAAATATCCATTAGTCCAGACTCATATCTGGTGCCCTGAGTGGAACTCCTGTAGATGTGACATTTGGAGTAGGTGAGCTCCTGCCATCCACGAGCTGTGTGACCTTGGGCAAGTCACTCAGCCTCTCTGTGTCTTAGCTCCCTCATTTGAAAAACAAAGATAATAGTATCTACCTCTGTAGATTCAATCAAAGTAGAGTTTCCAAAGCATTGAACCAGTTAATAATAGAAAGTGCTGGTAAGTGCTGCATAGGTTTTCTCTGTTATTATTGTTGCCATTACTGAGGGCATTCACCCTCGCTTGCTAACTGCTGAGGGCTTTTCCTGTTTTCCCCAGAGGTGCCCTCCTCTCTGGCCTGGGCCTTCCTAATCCTGTGGGCAGGACAGCTGGAGCCCCCCGGGGTGGGCTGGGTGGTGGTGCAGGGCCTGGGCTGACCTGTAGTTACCCTTCTTGGAGGCCACGTGCAGCGGGAGCATGCCGTCCTTGTTGGCTTTGTTGGCGTCGGCGCCCTGCGACAGCAGAAACTCCACCACCAGCTCGTGCTCGTTCTTGCAGGCCTCGTAGAGGGCCGAGGCGCTGTCGCTGGCCTGCGTGTTGATATCAGCGCCTGGTGAAGGAGAGGCAGGTCAGTGAGTGATCAGGGCGGTCACTGTCCCCGATGTAATATCCACGTCGGACTGTGCCAACCACCATGACACACGGGATCATTTGGCAGTGACCCTTGGAAAGGAGGGGTCCAACTGGGAGGACCCCCAGCTTGCTTCTGCAATACTGAGACCCTGGCCTGCCAGTCTGAGCAGAGGCCGCCTAGAGGCAAAAAGCTGCCATGATGACGCTGGCATTCACTGAGCACTTACTACGAGTCAGGCCCCGTACTTTACCTGTGCTACCTCTAAGAATCCACAGCATAACCCTGTGCGATCAGTTCTGCTCTTAGCTCTGCATTACAAACAAGGACACGGAAGCACAGAAAGCCTATGCAATTGCCCCAGATCACCCAGCTCATAAGCGAAGAGCCAAAATTTGAACCCAAAGGGTCTGATGGCAGAGGCTAAGGCAGATGGTCTGAGGGCAGAGGCCACACTCTTAACCCTAACTCCATGACTCCATGAAAAAGGATTCAGGCCCTGCACTGAAGAAGGCCCTCACAGCTCTTAGAGAGTACAGAGCCTCCTAATAAAGAAAAACCCCAATGAGTTTATTAATTGAGATTTGTACTTCTTTGCCTTCCATTTCCAGAAATAAGAAAAGAATCACTTTCTGTCTCCCCTGAAGAAACCACTACACCATGCTGATAGGAGGAGGAATCATGTGACAGTCTCCCTTCAGCCCAATCTCCTATACCTTCTTCATCTCCTAGTGGTGATGGAGAAACCTGATGTGCACTCAGGTTTGTCTGCAAAACTAGCTGCAGCCTGTTCACCAGTCCCTCCTTATGCTGGAAGCAAATAGAACTGAGACAGCAGTGGAAGGTCAGTAAAGGCTGAAATCAAAATCACCTGTCAACCACAGCTCCCCTCTCTCTGGGCATTCTGCTTATCTCAGTCTTTGTGCTAATTTTTAATTTCTGTTGACTGATTTCTGGTCTAGTGGGATGAACACAGGCTTTTGTGACAGACAAGGACCAGGCGAAGTTTCTGTTTCATGGCTTGTAACCTCTGTGGCCTCAGGCAGACCTTAGGCGTCTCATTTTCTCATCTGTGGATCAGGAATAATAGTACCTACCAATTGGAGTCACTGTGACAAGTAATAAGTAAATATCTGCTATGGACTGAATGTTTGTGTCCCCCCTCCCCCCAAGTGCATAGGTTGAAACCAAAACCCCAATGTGATGGTGTTAGGAGGTGGAGCTTTTTGGGAGGTGATTGGGTCAGGAGGGTGGAGCCCTCATGAATGGGATTTGTGGTTTTATAAACGGGACCCCAGAGAGTCTCTCACTTTTCCAACATGTGAGGACACAGTGAGAAGATGGCTGTCTATGAACCAGGAAATGGGGCCTCACCAGACGTCAAATCTGCTGGCACCTTGACCTTGGACTTCCAGCCTCCAGAACAGTGAGACATAAGCTGTCCCTGAGCCACTCAGCCTGTGGTGTCCTGTGATAGCCGCCGGAATGGACTAAAATAACGGAGTTCCTGCACGGTGCCTGGCCCAGAGGAGGTGCTCAGCAAATGGCAGTTTTCCAGGGCAGAGGGACCCTGGGCACAGAGGCTGCTTTTGCCCTCCTGAGGGAGAGTCAGCCAGCAGCCCTAACCCCAGGAGCTCTCGAAGTCAGGCACTCTGGAAGCCTGCACCTCGCCAGCAAAGCCACCCGCTCACACAAGAAAAATATTTGGATTTGAAAATGGACTCAGCCCACAAAGGGAACCGACCCTGACTCAGAGTGTCAGCAGGAGAGCTCGGCAGATGTTCCGTTAGCCGGTTCCCCACCCGCTGAGCACCCTGCCCTTCGCCCAGCCTCCTGGCCTGGGCTCCCAGGGTCCTGCCTGTGCCCCTTTGTTCTCAAGCTGGTCAGTCCACGTTCGTCCTTGGCTGCAAGGAAGTGCCTTGGGTCTGTTGCCCTCACTGCTCAGGCGCATGCTGAGTAAGTGGACACTTATCTGAGTAAACCTACGATGGCCATTCTGGAGGCCTGGGTGGTGTGGCGGAGTGCAAAGAGTGTGCAGTTTGGGGTCAGATGGACGCGGTCAGAATCCAGGCTCTTGCTATGACCAATCATTTAACCTCTGGGCCTCAGTCTCCTCATCTACACAACGTGGTGAGGACACTACCTACCTCATATGGCTGTGGAGAAAACCCCATTGGCCTAATCTGTGTTCACACGTAGCACAGTGTGGCACACAGCAGGTCCTCAACAAATTATTCCAGTTCTGCCCCAGGGCTTGGCTTACCTGTGGCTAGAGAAGGGGGGTTACTTCCCAAGGAGACAGAAAAAGAAAAATCAAAGGTGATCTCGGGGGAGATCAGAATATAATGCCCTTTAACCAAAAGAATGTCTGCCATCGTCTCGGGATCTTTTGCTACTGGGACGTCATAATGCAGACAATATTATTTTATTTTGTTCCTTTAAGTGAACAAAGATTTTTCACAGGCAAAGAGTACAATGCCCTGGGTTCAAATTTTAGCTCTGTCACTAATTGGCTGTGTGATCTTGGACAAACCACTTTCCCACCCTGGTCCTTGGTTTCATCCACTATAAAATGGGAAGGTGCTCTCGAGTTGTCTGAGGTTCCTTCCGGCCCTGAAATGTGACGCCATGGAAAGAGAAGTGGTTGGGGTGTCAGGAGACCAAGAGCCTGGCTAGTGCTAGCATTAATTTGCTATGTAGCTGTAGAGAACTCACTTCCCCTTTCTGGGCCTCAGATTCCTCATTTGTAAAACAAGGATGTTGGGCTAGATTAGAGATGACACATACGTGGCATGTGTTCCACTCTCCCCCAAGTTTGTCACTAATCGCAGGCATCACTAGTGGATCTCAACACATTTCCTGCAGAGCCTAGACAGAGCTTCAGAATCCTTCTTAACACAACACTCCAAGAAGACCCTACCACACAACCAGAGTATACCTACAAGATGATGCCTAAACTTGCCTTCCCTTAGAGCTGATCTCTGAGACCTTTCCCAGCTGTGGCCCTTGGGGACTCCATGACCAAGGGGCCCTTAGCACTCACCGTGCTTGGCCAGGAATCTCAGCGCCTCCAGCTGCCCACTCTGGGCAGCCACAAACAAGGGGGTGATGCCGTAGGCATTCTTGGATTCCACCTTGGCGCCTCCGCTCACCAGGATCTCCATGACCTCCAGGTCATTGCGAGAAACAGACTCGTGCAGAGCCGTCCAGCCTCGGTTGCAGCGATGGTTGGTGTCTGCATGGTACTGCACGAGGATCCTCACTGCATCCACGTTCTTGCGCTCGCAAGCTGTGCCCAGGCAGAAGCAAGATGGTCAGCAGGGTCCCTGGCAGGACCCGGTCAGCCAAGACTTCACTCGTTCATTTGTCCATTCACTCATGCACTCATCAGCCATTCATTCAACAAATATCCATTGGGTCTGGATTAAGTTTTAGTGTCTGCATTAAACCTAGTATATACAACTAAAAGTAATAATCATACTAATAGGAGCAATAGTCATACTACTATGACTAATAATAGTCATACTAATATTTGATGATGTGTGTGTAGCACTGGTTATGTGCCAGGCACTGTTCTAATCACTTTACATGATTAACTAGTTTAGTTCTCCCAGCCATCCTTAAAGGATGCGGTGTTATTATCCCCTTTCATGGATGATGAAAAATGGGGCACAGAGAGGTTAAGTGACTTGCCCAAGGTCACACAGATAGTAAATGGCAGAACTGGGATTCAAACCCAGGTCGCTGGGTCCAGAGTCTCTATCCTCTAGAATGTTCCAGGATGCCCCAAACTCGTCCCCCTTCCCAGTGTTGTTGGCTTCAGTCTTCCACATTGCCAAGGCCAGAAGAGAAGGAGAAGGGCAGTGTCATATTCCTGCTCAAAACCCCTCCTCAGGCCGGCCAGGTGGCTCAGTTGGTTAAGAGCTCACGCAAGAGTGCGAGCTCTGAGCAGCAGCGGTTCGATTCCCGGCCTGAGCTGAGTTGCTGCTGAGCTGCCAACAGGTGGCAAGATGGCTCAGCTAAAAAAAAAAAAAAAGAAAAAAAGACAGTGCCTGGCATATAGTAAGCGCTCAATAAATGCCAGCTGTTGTGTTTATTCAGATTTTTTTACTCTTGGCACTTGCTAGGTAGCCAGCGTCCTTGGATATTGTATGGAGTCAGTCAGGAGTTTTTAGTTCTATTAAACATCTCAGAGGTCCAAACTCTCTCATACCATTTTGCTTTAGCTTATGCCGTGCCCCTGCTTATCTAGCTGGTAAATCCCTCCTGTTCGGGCTCAGCTCAGGCAGCCCCTCCTGTGGGTACTCTTCTCCCATGTCAGGGCCCCTTCCACATGCCCCCAGGTACCTTGAGTCAAGCTCTTCATTGCCCTTAGCTGACTGTTGTCTCTGTGAGTCAATGCCCACTTGACTGGGAGAGCACTTGGGCATGGACTGTATCTTTTCATCTCTGAGCCCTCAGTGCTCTGCACTGTGCTCGGCCCATGGGAGGACTTGGGAAATGTGGACTGAATACGTGCACAAATGAATGATTCAATTACCTAAGCGATACATCTGAGTGAGGGCGCCCCTTCAAAGTAGACTCCTTGGTGGGGTGGGGGTGAGAGTGGGGTTATGCATCTCAGGAGCAATGCTCCCAATTGCCCACCTAGCTTTTGGAACCCTTCCGCCAGGGGGGCTCACCTTTGTAGAGTGGTGTCTCTCGTGACTTGTTGGAGATGTCGGGCTCAGCCCCAGCCTGGAGCAGGGATTGGAGACAGTCCAGGTGTCCCCTGCATGTAGCCAGGTAAAGGGCCGTTTCCTCCTGCAGGGTGCGCTGGTCGATGGTTGCTGGATATGCTGGGGAGGACAGATGGGGACATTCATGAAGGAGGAAGATACCTGCCTCTTCCCCAGCATAGAAGGGCCATGATTTCCTCCAAATTCTGAGGACAGACTTGTGTGGCATCTGCCTAAATTTACCAAGACTGCCTTCATCATCTTGGCCCTGGACTCAGTACCGTTTACAGTGCTGTTTCAGCTTCCTGGTCCTATTAATGCCACCTCCTCTGGGAAGCCTTCCCTGGTTGAGCCCCTCCTCTGGATGACCCTGTCCTTTCCTTACACTCCCTTCCAGCCACTGCCAGCAGCTCAGTCTCATACAGCTATTTCTGCCGTGGAGTGTGGTGGGCTGTCTCGGGTTCGTGCTCCCTGCAGGTGTGACCTTTCCACACCTGGCTTGGGGGGAAGCCGAGGCTCAGAGAGCAGGTGTGATTTGCCGAGGCTCCCACAGCTGTGGGAGACGGCCTTGGCGGGCACAGGCACAGCTGCAGTATTTTCCACACCAAATCAGCCCCTGGAACATTCTAGAATAAGCTGGCAGTAGCTCTGCCAAAAGTCAGCCCTCTCTCCTTCTTTTTCTAGGAATTAGTCTCCCTTGTCCTGAGAAACCTGGGGAGGTTGGGGCGGGGAGCGGGCGTGGGGGGCAGGTTGTTGGGAGCGGGGAAAACAACTCATTTCTGCCGCTCCCAACTTGATGACTTTAACTCTGCAATGAAGGTGATGGATGACCTTGCCTTGCCCCCTCACCTAGCTTGTGCTGGGCAAAGACCATGAAGCTCCAGAAGCAAGGAGGCCGTGCCCTTGAGACCCGCTCCCACCTCTGGCTGCACCCACATCGGCGCCTCACCTCGCTGCAGGGCCTTCAGGCAGCTCAGCTGGCCGTAGTAGGCCGCCTCGTGCAGCGGCAGCCAGCCGTCCTTGTTGGGCTCTGTGAGGTTCTTCCCCGCCTTGATCATAGCCTTCAAGGCCTCTTCATCGTCTTCCTTGATGACCTTTAGCACAGGGTCCATGGGCCTGTGAAAGCAAGGAGTGGGTCACTCCTCAGGACACAGGCAGGACAGAGGCAGGGCCTCCCAGAGGGGAAGCAGGGGCTGCGGGTGGCCAGGAGCAGCGCCAGCTGCGGGATCACTCCGCCCTGCTGGTCTGGACAGGTGCTCAACCCCTTTGCCGCCAATGTCCTCCGCAATAAGGAGAATAATCTTCCCTAACCCACATGGGTATGCCCTGGGAACTGGACTCTGACCTCGGCCCTGACCTTGGCCTCTCCAGCCCTCAACTCCATCACAGCTTCCCCAGCCTGGCTGCCCAGGTCAGCCTCTTCCTGCCTCCAGTCATAAGCCCTCATATAATCACCAGACTTTGTATGTCTTTGAATAATTATCTGGTCACTGTTTGTCTCCCCCACTGGACTATGAGCTCCAAGAAAACAGGGACAGTGTCTTTCTTTTATCCCTCATGATTTAATTCCCAGGGCCCAGCTCAGTGGCTGGTCCATAATAGGTGCTCAATAAATATTTGCTGTGAGAGAGAGAGAGAGAGTGAGGGAGGAAGGGTGGGAGGGAAGAAAGGAAGGAAGGGAGGAAAGAAGGAAGGAAAGAAGGAAGGAAGGAAGGAAGGAAGGAAGGAAGGAAGGAAGGCAGGCAGGCAGACATTCAGAACCTAGGAACACCAACGAGTATTTCACTCCTTCATCCCTTCCATTTCCAAAAAGATAGCCTCTTCCCTATCGGAGTTCTTCTTGTTTCTTTGGGAATTCTATTTATATCTTGTTCAAAACATTCTGTGCAGTGGCCTCCCTTGAGCGTTTGGAGGTCATACCGGCCTATAGGTAAGTGTGGGGGGGTCTGGATCAAGCCTTGCCAGCTTTTACCTGCCCTTGTGAGCATCCTGTGGCATTTCTACCTTTAATCTCCAAGTCAGGCACCAAGTAGGGGAAATCTGCTAAAAAACAGGCTGAAACATGGCAAGCTCCTTTACTCCCACAGATGGAAACCAAGGGTGCCTTTTAGATAGTGTTTTGGTGGCTGAAAGAGAATTAGAGGACCCTTCTGTCCTGAAGTTTTCAGTGGCTGCATTTAATGTCACACCAACTTTTAGCTGCTGAAAGACTTAAATCCTTGAAGGATTTATAAATCTGAAGGCTTTGTAACTTAAGACTTCTGAATGTCAAGAAGAATTTAAGCCTGATACAAATGATAACTTCTTTGCTTGACTCTTCAAAGCCACTTCATTTGTTTATTCATTCATGTGTTCGCTGGTCTCCCTTCCTCCCGTCCTTGGAGAGTCAGCGAGGACCACGACTGCTGACTCCCAGGTCCACTCCTGGGGGACACTCTCCCAGATGGAGAAGTGAGACAGGGCCCTCCCCACTGTCAGGGGCCAGGATAGGCCCTGAGGGTCCACAGGACCAGCCCCTACCCTCCCACCGCTTCCTCCAGCGTGAGCAGCATTTCCTCCTGACTCAGCTTCTCTGGTTTTTAATAGCGTCAGAGCACAGATGCCAGCTAAGTTACAGACCCACCAAGGACGACCGGTAACTGACCAGATAAGCCCTGAAGTCCCCATCAACGCCATCACTGTCACCTTGATGAATTCCTCTTATGAGCGGCCAGAGCAGCCCCTGTTGGCATCAGGAAAAGCCCCCGTGGGGTATGTGTTCCGTCTCCCTGGAAGGTCTGCTGGGGGACCCCAGCCGGAGCGAAAGGGAAGTGGGCTGGCTGTTCTCGTGGCCTTGGGGGTGTGCAGTGTCACGAGAACACTCTCAGGACCCGCTGCCCAGCTTGGGTCGCCTCCAAGCTGTGGTGCAAAGACCCTGGAGCTCTCAGGAGCACCAGCTGACGGCTTCTCTATGAGCTCAGCCAAAGTCCCCGCCCTGAAGGTGGGGGTGGCTGCTGCGGTGTCAAGCCATCAGAGACTAAGGAGCTGCACCGGATCCTGGAGGCCACTCTGTCCTCTCCAGCCTCTCTCACAGAGAAGGGCGACTCAGAGAGGCGCGGCGACTCACGGGCAGTCACACAGGAAGCGGCAGCAGCGCTGAGACCAGGACCTGGGTCTCCCTTCTCCACACAGTCAAACCTCACTGGCAGCACCAAGGGGGTGGGGGCCGCAGAGTTTGAAAAAGGCTGGGAAGGAGATGCAAAACATCGGCTAATTGCCTCCTCCCCTCTCGGCAACATATCTGAGCAAGGAAATAGGGGTTCCCGTCGTGGGGCCCCTCTTTTGCTTTTAGCTGCTTCTGGGGGTCACCCTGGGGAGCAGAGAAACTAACCACACAGCGCTATTTCTCAGGACACACCTAGCCCAGTACCCCGGTGCCAGGCAAACAGAACCCCTCCTGTAGCTGGGATTATTTCTGGATTTTAGCACCTGGCACTTAATAAATAAAGGCAACGAAGCAAAACAACCACCTCCCACCCCGTGGTGATGACAGGGAGAAACTGAGACAAACAGAGCGCATGGCTGTATGGCTGACTCATCACCTTCAGCTCTGAGCTCCTCTGGGCCTCTGTGGTCCTAGGGCCGGTTCCCCAGTCTCCTTTTAGCTGGGTCCTCAGATTTGGAGCCCTATGGGAGCCTAGCACACAAGGCTCATCCTGGGGGCATTGAGGGGTTCATGGCAATCCCAGCCTAGCTGGCAGTTGCTTGAAGACCCCAAGCCCAGCTTAGCAGGAGCAGCAGGGTATCAGGGGGACACACCTGGGAGGGGTGTGCCTTGGAGTTCCCTCCAGAGTGCTCCCCTTCCAGGGGGCTGGGGGCCTGCTTTCCACCCCCTACCCCCACCAACCCCAGCTGGGACAGTGAGCTTGGAGGGTCTCGCGGGCGGGCCAGGGGTCACTTACGCCAGCTGGGAGGTCTTGTTTCGGTTGTATTTCTGCATGACACCTTGGAACAGACCCATGGGGGCAGAGGCCGGCTGGCTCTCGGGAGGCACTGTCGACCTGGCGGGCGCAGGGCAGGAGTGAAAGAGGGAAAAATACTCTGCATACGAGAAGCGGGTCATGGCCAGAAGCAGGAATGAGGATGGAGGGAGAGCGAGGGGGAGAGACTGACAGACAGACGCAGGGCTCTGAACCAAAGCAGATGGCCGGGTCCTCTCTGTGTGTTGGACACAGCTGCTGTGTCTCGGATTATTTTTGGCCCTTGGAGGAAGCCCTGGGAGATTTAAATGACCATATAAGACAACAATGAGGTTAACCTCACCCCCACTCCTGCGATCCCCCTCCCCAGCCAACCACACAGGAGGCAGATACGAAGCAAGGTGACATTCTTCACCCAGGAGGATGTGAGGAGTGTCACCAGCAGGTCCTGGGTTGGATAAAGGCTTCATGGGGGTGGGGCGCCAGGGAGCAAAGCTGGGGAGCCAAGCAGCGTCTGTGCCTCCGGTCCCACCTTGCCGGCTCCTCACTAGAGAGGCACATGTCCCATGGTCAGGGACAAACAACATAAAGGTTACAGGAAAAGGATGCTAGAGCAGCGGTTCTCAACCTGTGGGTCGCGACCCCTTTGGGGGTTGAACGACCCTTTCACAGGGGTCGTCTAAGACCATGGAAAACAAAAAGATACTTACATTATGATTCATAACAGTAGCAAAATTACAGTTATAGAGTAGCAACGAAAATAATTGTATGGTTGGGAGTCACTGCAACATGAGGAACTGTATTAAGGGGTCGCGGCATTAGGAAGGTTGAGAACCGCTGTGCTAGAGGAAGGTCACTGGGGTCAGGGCTGAGAATCAGGTGGATTCAGGTTCCAATCCAGGCTCCGGCACTTCCTGGCCATGCGACCACGGACAGGTTGAACTTCTACGGGCTTTAGTTTCCAGAACAGCCCAGGCTCAGAGACCTGAGTGAGTGAACAGTATAATATAAAGTGCTTTGCAGGGGGCCAGGCATAGGGGTGCTGGACACGTGTCCACCATTAATTTTATCATTATTTTGCCTGCCTGAGCCTCAGTTTCCCCACCCCATCAGCCTGTTTTGAAGATGGAAGGGGTGAAAGGAGGTGTGGTAGCCACTCCACTGCTGTTGTAGCCTTGGAGCCTTTGCTGAAATGAACTTACGTGGGAACTCAGCGTGTCAAACAGATCTAAGAGGCCATCCTGGGAAGGAGGTGCAAAGTCTGGCCCCACCAGGCCCCTCCCCACTGGCCCTGAAAGCCCCCCGGGTTTGGTATGATTATCTGCACTCGCTCCTGGCCCTGGAAAGGGGAGATGCTGGGCAGGCTTCTGTCTCCCACATGACACTGGTGTCCTGGCCACCCTCATCATTGGTCCACGTGTGGACTCCCCTTTTTTTTTTTAATATCAATTGAATTTTATTACAGGTTGCTAAGCTCCAAGGCACATTGCTGTGTTGTGTTAACTGCATAAAAGACAAACAGAGCAGATTCTCCACGTGTAGAGTTTCGCTCTATTGTCCAAAAACATCCGTGCATCAATAAAGCAAAAACAAACAACACGTGACGATCCGACGATCAGTAGAAACAAACCCAGACATTTTCCCTCACAGGGTCGAGTGTTTGCAGCAAGGTAGTAAGCCCTGGTGAAAACCCACACACCAACCACCCTAACACTAGGCCCTCTCTCTGATGGCATGATAGTAACAGCAACAATGAGACAGTGAAGCTGGTGGGGGTAGCAGTGAGATGGCAATGATGACATCCGTTGTGATTGTGCCTCATGTCGATCACTAACCCCCTACTCCTTTGCAGCGGAGGAAACAGACGAACTGAATCCTTATCAACAACCCCTGCTTGGGCATGTGCCCCTCGCTAGGACCTGGGGATGCAGACCGATAGGACACTTTTTTGTGTGGATCCTCAAGCTGTTTGGGGGCCAGCAGGGTGGGAGACAGGACACACACACAACGGCAGAGCTGCAGGGATGGGGCTGAAAGAGGGTCAGGAGGACTTGTTCTGAAGCCCTAACGTTGGCGGTTAACTTGGCACTACAGGCGGGCAGGGTGCATGCTCAGTGCCACTGAGCCATGAGTCTCACGCTGGAGGGGAAGCCAGGCCCCTGACTTGGTTGCGTGCTTTTTCTGATCAAGGCTGCAGGCCCCACTTCCCCTCAGGCCCAGAGAAGGGGAATTCCCACCAAGAAAACCACCTGGGCTGTGTCATCAGAAGTGAGAGGAACCCGGCGGGATGTGGGCACAGGTCATGCCCTGGAGGAGGCCCAGGTAGGGCCCCATCCTTCCTATGGGCAGACAGACCAGGGGACAAGAGTGCAGCACCATCCCCTAGCTCCCAAGCCTTGTGATAGGCACATGGCACAAGGCATCTCATTTCATCATCTAGTCCACGTTGTGAAGGGGATGTAATTGGCTCCGTTTTGCAGATGAGAAAACTGAGGCTCAAAGAGATTTGCTTCCTCTAGCCTGCTTGGCGAACTCCTATTCATCCTGCAAAGCCCATCTCCTTGACTAAGTGAATGGACCCTTTCCTGTGTCCCTCTGAATCTGAGACAAGCCCCGTTTCTGCACCCTTCCTGTTGGGTCATTATGTACCTCTATTCCTTTATCCTCATTAGACTGCAAGCTTGTGGAGGGCAAGGACCAGGCCTGATTCATAGCCAGGTGCCAGGAGGGCACCTGGCGCATCAAAAGTACACAGTAAGTGTGGGTAGCCTGATTTGAATTGTTTATAGCTGTGTACACATCAGCCCAAGCAAGTTCCTGCTTCATGCTTTCTTCCTTTGTCTTCTTAGAAATGTAGCCTTAAATAAAATGCAGAAGTTCAAAGGCTGTGAAGACCCATCTTCCTGCACCCGCTCTGGCTGGTCCAGCATGGTGACCTCGGGCTCCCTCTTTCATGCGTACACGAACTCGGCTTTTCCATGAAACGGGAAGTTGGGTCTGCGTTTCCGGGAGCCCTCTGTGGGCCAAGGCCTGGCTGATAATCCTCACGAATGTTTCAAACTTCATTCCTGACATGGTGGTGAAAGAGAAGCCAATTGGAAAATGGCTCTAAATGGGAACATCATCACTTCTCTGGGCTGCCGATCTGGCTTTCATTTCTAGGATTCCAAAGACTCAGTTGGCCTTTATGTCCACAGTTGTCATTTTGGTCACAAGATGATAACAATAACTTACATTGCTCGAGAGTTTCATTGGTTTCAAAGTGTATTTATTTGCCTAAAAGCATTCATTGGGCACCGACCATGATCTATGCTCTTTGCCGGGCACCGAGGACACAAAAGTGAGTGACATCTGCTCCCTGTCCCCAAAGAGTTCACATAGTTGGGGACAGTCTCAGAGACCAGCTAATACCTCCCTAGGTGACACACAAGCTTGTCCATGACACAGAGGCCGTTATGAGGGGGGCACTTGGGTACTCAGGGAGGAGGCAGGGGGAGGTCAATTCAGGCGGCAGGATGTGGGGAAGGCTCCAGCACCCACCACATCTTATCACTTTTCGTAAGAACCCTGCGAGGTGGGCTCAGCAAGTTCTTGTTATTGCCATTTTAAGGATAAGGCTGTTGGGGTTCAGAAAGGTTAACGAACTTGCCTAAGGTCACACTGCCGGTAAGCAACAGAGGAAAGATTCGAGCCTCCACTTCTCTGCCCACTATATTCTGCTGCCTCTTCATTCGTTCTTTATTCGCCCACTTGTTTGCTAACAGATTATTCAGGGCTTGCCATGGGCCGGGCACCGTGTGCGAGGCATGGGGCTTCGCAGGAAGGAAAATGGGTGGAGCCCCTGCCCTTAGATGCTCACAGGTTAATAGGGGGAAACATGGACATTATAAGCCAGGGCCTTGAAGGAAACAGCCAAGAGAGTGAGGAAGAGGGGCCACCTACACGACCTGGGAGGGTGGTCAGGCAGGATTGGCTGAGGGGGCGACATTTAATCCGAGACCTGAAGGATGAGACTGAGCCAGCCATACGAAGCCCCTGGGGACATGTGTGATGTCCTGTTCCTAGACCTACTCTGGGTCTATTTGGGTAGAAACTATGATATTCAGGCATAAAAGTGAACAAGGTCTCTATTGGGTCCTGACGTTCTATCATGCCGTGTCTACAGGGCGTCTGAGCACAAGCCTGCATGTCTCTTATCTTTGGGGCCACTGAATCTCTGTGGGTAGGAAGCAGACGTAATGAGACCCAAACCCCACTCCAAGGTGGAGGAGGGGGAGGAAACAGAAAGAGGCCTTTGCAGGGTCAGCTGAGCTGGTTAAGGGTCTGAACTTCAGAGCAGCACAGACTTAGGCTCAGTTCCTGGCCCTGCTGTGCCCGTGTTTCGTCACATGTACATTGGGCACAAAAATACCCAGCTTGCATGGCTTTGTAAGGATTCAGTGGATGGCTGTGTGCTGGGCATATGGGAAGCCCTCAGTGTGTATTAGAGGGAGGAGAATTACATTCCAACTCATCTTAGTGGGATTTCCTTCCCTGGTAGGGCCCAAGCCCAGCCTTCTTTCAGGAACAAAAGGGCAGAGCTGAACCTCAGAGGTTTCAGGTCACGTCAAGAGTAAGAAGGTGCAGGCTGAGTCCTCCTCCCCTACTTTACTTGTGCCTGGATCTTAGGGGAGAGCAACATGACCCTGGATAAGTCATTTCACTTTTCTGGGAGAGCTTTTTTCTCAGGAGGCTGGGCAAATGTTTACTACCACCCCTCGGTGGGTCTCCACTCCCTTACCCGCTAGAGCGGGGAGGAGGTCAGGGTCTACATTTCAGGGGCCTGCTCAGTTCTAATGTTTTTAAGTGTCCCCAAGATTCCCGTGTGAGGCTCCCACGCAGGGGAGAAGGCTGCAGACGCCTGGGGACGTGCTGGCTCGTGCAGATGGCCCAGTGCGAAGGGGATGCTCTGATCACCTCCTGAGAAAGAGGAACTTGTGGTCTGACATAGGTCGAAACAGCCAGAACAGGAACCAGGGCCTCCTAGAGCACAGGTCACCATGAGTCCTTGGCTCTGGGCTTCTGGTTTTCAGGTTGGGTCCCAGAAGAGGACTTACTCAGGGGCAGCTCAGTAATCTGGAAACTTCGTACTCCTCCCAGCTGCCCAGGAAGCTGCCTGCCTTCAGGCATCCCAGGCCTTTGCCCAGCCTGCCTGGAAGAGGTGATCTAGCCTCCACAAGGGCCAGAGTCACTTGGGGAGCACCATGGTAGGTTTCATCAGGGGACAGGCCTGAGATGCACCTTCATCCACCTTCATCCTTGTCAACTGGGGCTGGACATGGAAAAAGTCTGTTTATTGTTGCTGCTGTTGTTATTATTTTTATTTTATATTTTTTATTATTTATTTATTTGTGTGTATGTGTGTGCAGGCAGGTGTAGCCCACCATCTTGAACAGGCAACCTTGTTGTTAGGAGCACGTGCTCTTACCAGCTGAGCCATCCTGCCACCTGTTGGCAGTTCAGTGGTAGCTTAGCTTGGGCGCAGCTCACTGGCCCATGTGGGAATCAAACCGGTGACCCTGTTGCTCAGAGCTTGCACTCTAGAGCAAGCTCTTAACCAACTGAGCCACTCGGCCAGCCCCGTTGTTGCTATTATTATTAGAAAAGGAAACTGCATTCAGAGAGGGTAAGTTACTTGCTCAAGGTCACACAGGGAGTCAGCTGTTGGAGACAATGAGATTTGAGGCCCATGCCCCAAGATAACACCAGCACAATTGTTACATCAATCTGCATTCTCCTGCCACCCACCCCAAATACACACTCGACTTGGACTCAGTGGCAAGCAAAAGCATTTTAAAATGTATGTATTTCTTTTCTAAAAGCATTTTACGAGCCAATGCTTAATTATGTTTCTGACTCCCACCCCCTACAAAGAAGTTGTCCTCTAGATCTGTACTGTCTGGTACAGTAGCTACCGGCCACATATGGCTGGTGAACCCTTGAGATGTAGCCAGTCTGAATTGAGATGTGTCGTGATTGCATAACACACTCTGGATTCCAAAGACACGATATGAAAAAAAGAATGTAAAAATCTCATTTGTAATTTTTATATTGATGACAGTGGAAACGATAATATTTTAGACATAAATTAATCTCACCTGTTTCTCTTTGCTTTTTAATGTGGCTGTTAGGACATTCAAAACGGCATATGTGGGGTTGCAATCGTGGCTCATGGCCTATTTCAATTGGTGTGACATGGTCCTGCTTCTGGGAGGATGAGGCTATGCTGGGACGGGGAACCAGAGCAAGGAGGCAGGACGGCCCTGCTGGGAAGGTGTTATTTGCTTCTCAGATAAGTTTTCCCAGGGAGACTGCATAGATGGGGTTGGAAGCTCTGGCTGGACACAGAACGTCAGGTCCACTGCATCGAAACCTAAGGCCCGCGGTACAAGGCCAAGCCATGGGCTTCGGAACCAGAGAGTTCCAATCTCTGCAACTCCATTTACTCTCCGTGTGACCTTGGACTAGTTACTCAGCTCTGAGCTTCAATATCCTCATCTGTAAAATGGAGATATAGCATAGAGCCTCCTACAAGGTCCATAAGAGGATTCAAGGAGGCAAAGTGCCTATAGCACCTAACATGGTACTTGGAACCATCAGAGCCCCAGAAGTTTAGATAATAAATGTAAGTCATTAGGGTGTTAAAGTGCATCCTAAAGACCAGCATAATTTGGCTTTGGATTAATAGCATTTGGGGTCTGCCCCTTATGGATGCCCCAATGGCCTCTCCTCACTCACCTGGTCCATGGGTAGAAATGGGCAGGCTGGCGGTTGGCACGTATGGATGTAGCGGCCTCAGCAGTGGTTGGGCCCCGCGTCTTGTCCGCCAGGCTCTGCTCAATGGCCATCTGGACCAGCTCGTCCTCGCTCAGGCTGCTGTAGAGGCTGTACTCCTCATGCCCAATGGCACGCTGTCTGCCCCGCGCACTGATCTCCGCGGCCATCCTCCTCCACCGCTCGCTCACCCCGCCGGCAGAACAGACACCCGGTGCGGAGCACCAAGCGTCAAACCAGAAAACCCTGTAAGGAGACCAAAACCATCCTGGTCACTAACATTTTTGCAAAATAGCTGTGTTTACTCACACGAAAGGCTGTGCTTTCTTCTGGTAATCACACAATCGTTTGTCATATGATCCGCTCGACCACTCATTCATCTACACATCCACCCGTCCACTCACCTATATAACCATCCATCCAACCGTCCACCCATCTGTCCATTTATTCATCCTCCCATACAGCCATCTGTCCACCCACTCACCCATTTATCCCTTCCGTCTGTCCACTTAGCCATCCTTTTATCCAACCATCTAATCGTCTAGCTATTCATGCTCCTATCCATCCACTCATCTATCTATCCAACCATCCATCATTCACCCATCCCTCCATTATCCACCCTCTGATCTATCCATCTGTCCACCTGCCCATCCATTTATCCACGCATCCTCCCATCCATCTGCCTATACATCTACCTATCTAACCAACCACCCACTCATCCACCATTCATTTTTTCCTTTCCAGGCAGCCTACCTGTATATGTATGTATGCACCATTAACTGAGAGATTACTACTGACCACAACTCTGTGGCAGACACTCTTCTAAGAACTCACGATACAACAATTCTCTCAACGGATGAAAATCCCTGCCCCCATGGAGCTCACCCACCCAGCACCGCTTACATTCCTTCCCTCCAATTATCCAACACCCTATGCCAGCATTTCTCCATTTCTCTGCACTGGGCTAGGGCTGAGGATATTACCGATGAATCAGACACAAGCCCGTTACTTAAGATCACACGGTCTAGTTAAAATCAATCGTTAAAATAATTTGCAGTGTTAATTCCAGGGACTCTCTTTTTAAAAAAAAAATGCTTCAAGAAGAAGTGGACTTTGGTTGAGTCAACTGCTTTTGGGAAGTAAAATCAGCTAAGTGGGATTTTCATTTTGACTTGCTGACAGGCGTTGTGACCATGGGTCAGTGGTTCTCAGCCCTGGATGAACATTAGGATCACATGAGGTCTTTTAAAACTACCCTAAATACCAGTGTTATACTTTGGTTTGTTTGGCAAACGTTTGCCCCTCCCTGGAGGCAGAGTATCCCCCTTCCCTTCCCTACTGAGACTGGGCTTGGCCGCACACTTGACTTGCTCTGGCCGATCAATGTTGGTGGACATGGTTAAGCAGCTGCTTGACTTGTGCACTGGGGTTGCTCTCCTGCCACCACCAAAACTTTCCCCGGAGCCACTGCCCTTTAGCTGGGCCCCTACTACAAGGGAACCTACCTGGGGGCAGCCTGTGCCCACCCTGCACAGGGGAGCCCCTCCTGTCAGGGCCTGCAGCATCAGCGCTTAAGAATAAATGCTTACTATTTGCTTTGTTGTGCAGCATCCTATTCAATGATACCCAAAAGACTAGGCCAGGCACTTTACACAGAGGACATATAAATGGCCAAGAACCAGATGTAAGGGTGCTAAACTTCCTAAGTGTTTGGGGGAAATTCAAATTAAGACCCCAATGCAATACCAGTTTTTGTCCCTCAGAATGGCTTAAGTGAAAAAGACGGGAAATTGCAAGTGTTGGGGAGAATATGGAGCAACTGGAATGCTTCCCTCACTGGTAGGAGCGTCAGACGGTGGAAACACTTTGGAACAGTGGCTCTCAACCTTCCTAATGCCGTGACCCCTTAATACGGTTCCTCATGTTGTGGTGACCCCCAACCATACAATTATTTTCGTTGCTATTCTATAACTATAATTTTGCTACTGTTATGAATCGTAATGTAAGTATCTTTTTGTGTTCCGATGGTCTTAGGCGACCTCTGTTGAAAGGGTTGTTCAACCCCCAAAGGGGTCGCGACCCACAGGTTGAGAACCGCTGCTTTGGAAAATCAATGGCATTTGCTAATGCTGAATGTACACATGTCCTGTAACCCCAAAATTCCACTCCCAGCTCCATGCCCAAGTGAATTATGTACATATGATCATCGAAAGATAAGTTCAAGAATATTTATAGCAGCGCTATGCTATTTGTAATAAAACCAAAGGGAAACTCCCCAAATGTCTACCAATAGTTGAATGGATTATACATATAATGGAATATGTACATTGTACATATTCAGATGATGGATAGCACACACCAATGAAACAGGCAAACTACCACTGCACACAACAGGATGAAACTCACAAACCACAGTGAGCAAAAGAAGTCAGATAACAAACATAGATGCATGATTCAATTTCTATAAAGTTCAAGAACAAGCAACCCTAAACTGTAGTGATAGAAGGTAGAAGAGTGGTTGCCTTTGGGGGCACTATAGATGCTAGTGCTGTGTGACCTTGGCCAAGTCCCTGTCCCTCTCTGGGCCTCAGTTTTCTTAATGCAAAAGGAGGGTTTGGGCCAGGTTTCCAAGGGCTTTTCCAGTTCTGAAGCTTCTACAACTCAATGAGACATTTGGTTTAGCTCTGTGCTGTTGAACCCCAAAATCTGTCCTTGGGGGTCCCCAATGGCAACTGCAACAGGTCCACTCTATGTATAGAGCTGAGCATTGTTCATGGAGGAAACCAGGTAGCCGTGGAAGGATCTTAGATATGGATATCAGAAACCCTAATGTCTAGTTTCAATTCTGCAACTTCCAACCTATGTGACCTTGGTCAAGTCACTTCCTTTCTCTGAGCCTCAGTTCCTTTATCAGTAAAAATGAGAATGAGACAACCCACTTCACCATGTTGTAGGAGCAATACATGAGCTGCAGCTATGGGTGGGCAGCTTATAAGGGGTAAAGCAAGCATTTGACAGGGATCCCTCCAGCCCCTCATCCCAAAGCAGCTGTTGGCCCAGTAGCCTGGGCTGATCAGAGGCCTATGGGTAGCATTCAGCTGTGGTGTGCTTCCCTGACCAGATGCCTATGGGAGGTGAAGGCAGCCAGGTGAGGGTCACCTGTGACAGCCCATCTCCTGCAGCCAATTCCAGACTGGCCAGGACCTTCCCTGTGGGTCTGACGGCATCCAGAGCCTTTTCCATTTGTCAGTTATTTCATGGCAGTGCCTTGACAACAGCCCTAGAAGGGAAGAACATTTTTTGTTGAATTAACTTATTAGTTCTTCAACACCTCCATCCTTTCCATAAAGACTTGATGCTTCCATTTGACAGATGAGTCAATTAAGGGTCAGGGAGGGGAAGGGAAGGGTTTGCTAGATGACAGACAGCTGGGAAGTTGGGAGTTAGAGCCCAGTCTTCCTAACTCAAATCCGGTGCTCCTGGGAGTTCCAGGAACACTGATCTGAGTAACTGGCACACATGGACCTGAGTGGGCAGGGCTCATATTGTCATCCTCATCCAGCCTGGCCACCAGGCCTACACCTGTGCAGTGGGCACCACATTGGGTCCTCCATCCACGCAGATGGGCGAGATGGCAGCTGACCTTGAAGGGACCTTGAGGGAGAGGGTCCCTGCCTTTGAGAAGGCGAGCTCCCCTACCCCACTGTGGGCATGGCCGTCTCTTGCTTTTCCCACTGAGATCCTCAGTTTTTGAGGGTCCTTGAGTAAGTTACCCACCTTTCGAATCTTCGTGGGCAAAATGGCGATACAAATAAGTGCTACTTCTAAGGTGTTGGTGGTAGCATCAAGAGGGCTTGAGGGTGCACAGGCTTAGGGCTGGACCTGGTGTGATATCAGGCTGCTACAGGAGAGACACCCCCCCCCCCAATCACCGGGCTTAGCAATTCTAGGCTGGGGATGCCTGCCAGGGACACTGGGGGTGAGCAGGCCAGTTCAGCCTTAGCATGAGGGAGCAGTTACAAAACAGCCTGTGGGGTCAGCTTGACCAGTTTCAAATCAGCTTTGACAGTTATTAGCTGTGTGGTCTCGTAGACTCTTAATTTCTCCAGCTGTAAAATAGGCATAAGTGTATCCATGTCATGGTGAGGTGAATGTGGGGTGAGGGGTAGAGACCCTGGGTGATGCTTTGCCCCTCTCTAGGCCTCAGTTTCCTCTCATCTTCACGCTGCCAAGCTTGGTTTCTGAGGCCTCTGCCCGAGCCCTGGAGAGAGGCCAGCAGTCTCAAGGGACCCTCTGGGAGGCTGACTGGGACAAAAAAACAGCCTTTCCCAGGGAAAGCAGGAGTGCAGTGGGCCTTGCCCAGTCAATGCCTGCAGAGGGCGTGGTGCTCTGGGGCCTCCAGAGGCTCCACTTTTGCCTCCTTTGCAGCATCCCAAACACTGGCTCTGGGGAGCCCCCACCCCTCCCAGGCAGTATCTGTACAAGGAGGGTAACAGTGGCTGTGACAGAGTTCCCTGAGTTGGCACATGTAAATCACTCAGAACAGCACTTGTCTAAGTTGGCCTCAGTTTCTGCCTCCGTGAAATGGGCATAGAGACATGGGCCCTTACAGGGCTGCCATGAGGATTAAATAATATTGGGTTGTTGGAAAAGTCATGACGCATTTTTGCAACGAAAAACATAGAAAAAAATACGTCATGACTTTTCTGACAACCCAATAGCATTAGAAAAAGTGGTCCTTCCTCCCCCCAGTTCTTTGCCCTCCCCACAAATCCAGGCTCACCCAACATCCAGGATCTTCCTGGGAACTGGCAGTGGGTCTGGCACCAGTTGATGGGGTGTGGTCTCTGTGGCTGTTTGAGGGGCTGCAGTAGGAGGGGTGGCTCCCTGGATGTCTTATCAAAAAACGGGGGTGGCCGGAGACAAGAAGGGAACTGGCAGCCATCCTCCAGCGCACCAAGCTCCCCCTCAGCTGAGGACTTCAGTCAGGAGTATGAGCCTTGACAGCCACTTCTCACCCTCAGGCTGTTTGCAGATGGAGCCAACATTGCTCCTCATTCGCTTTCCCTCCCTTCCCCTCCCTTTCCCTCCCTTTCCTTTCTTTCCCTGCCTCATCTCCTGGCTAGTTATACTCCCAGAGGCAGTTTGTGCATCTCCTCCATCAGGAAGCCTTCCTGATTTGGTGGCTGAGGTGTCCTGGGCTGCCCTCAAGGGCACCCCTCACATTCTGTTGCTCTAACTGCCTACTTTGGGCCTGTCTCCCCACCGAGTCGGGAAACTTCTGAAGAGCAGGACTGGGGTCACATTCATAGCATAACCCCAGGAAATATACCAAGGCCAGGTCCACAGCAGATGTTTAATAAATGCTGGATAGACAGGTGAATGACTGATAGGGTCAAACCTTGGAAGCACAGTTATCATGGAGAAGATTACTGCACGTGGCAGATGACATAGCCACTGGTGTCTGACTGCCTGGGTTTAGCCCTGGTTCTGCCACCTGCTGGCTGTGTGATGGGGAGACAGTTACTCCCACCCTCGGTGCCTCACCCTGTCCTTCTGTGAAATGGAGATAATAACAGCATCCGGCCTATGGGGGTGTTGTGAGGTGAAAGGTGATAACATGTAAATCTGGAGAAGGACAGTTGGCACCCAGCTGGTGGCCCATGGCAATCTGCTGATGTCATCTCATGGCTCCCAGGATGCTGTGATTGTCTGCTCTGACGGATTTCTGCTTAGACACTGCATTTGGAAATCTTTTCCAGTTGGCAGTTTCCAGGAGAATCCAGTATGAGGGAGTTAGATTCTCCCACGCTCTCCTCCACTTAAAAAGAGCGAGAGTGAAAGCGACTGCAGCCCACCTTCTCTTGACAGCTAAGGTCAAGACACGAAGCTGTGGCTGTCAACCTGCAGGCCGCTTTGGCCAGCCACTCCGGACCCCGCAGAGCCCCACTCAGGGTCAGGAACGGGGTCAGGAAAGGACGGAGACCTCCACGCCCTCCCATACCCAGCCTGGCGGGCAAGTTGGATTTGCCAGCCGCTTCCAAATTCTCCACTCCCCATGACCTCCTGCCGCCTCCTCCTTTCCTGCTGACATGACCTGCCGTCCTGGGCACTTTGGAAGTATCCACAGGCCGGTCCACCCTGTTGCTTCTAATCCTGGGCCTGAATTGATGTACACGTTGACCACCTGCCCATGACGGCAGTGGAGGTTCAGTGAGCACTTAGCTCATTTGGCAATGCTGAGAACTTAGTACGTACTATCTAAGTATTTCAGTTAGGGCCCGCTGGTATCTTTCAGGTGTGAGTGCGGCCTGTTCAGTGGAGCTCCTGTGCAAAGCGCTGTGGTTCAGACCTTCAGGCACGACAACAGGTGCTTGGAGAGCCATGACCACAAGGCCTCCGTGCAGTCAATTTATGCACTCAAGTTGTTCATTGGTTCATTTGAGCCACATGATAAATCTGTGATAAGGGTATTGTTCCCATTTTACAGATGAGGAAAATGAGGCACACCTGAGAGAAACTGACAAGAAAAAGCTACTAGAGCAGCGGTTCTCAACCTTCCTAATGCTGCAACCCCTTAGTACAGTTCCTCATGTTGTGGTGACTCCCAACCATAAAATTATTTTCGTTGCTACTCTATAACTGTAATTTTGCTACTGTTATGAATCGTCATGTAAATATCTTTTTGTTTTCCGATGGTCTTAGGCAACCCCTGTGAAAGGTTCGTTCAACCCCGAAAGGGGTCGTGACCCACAGGTTGAGAACCGCTGTGTAACTAGAAGCTACATCTTCAGACTTCACGCCCAATCCTCACCCATGTACCTAACAACACCCTCCAGTGTTTTGTGAGCTTTCAGTGAAGACCTGAGTTAAACTGAAGACAATATATATATATGTATATATATATATATATATATACATATATATATAGTATTAAAAAAGACTACAGTGCTGGCTGAGTGGCGCGATGGTTAAGAACTGGCTTGGGACGCCAGAGGGCCCCGGTTCGGATCCCACATATGAGGGCCAGTGACACTGCCCTCCATGGGCTACCGTATGTAGCCAGCAGCCAGTGTGAGCGGCCAGCAGCCGCAGTGAGCGGCCGTCCAGAAGCTGGCAACTGATCTGCCTCACCCGGGAAGAGCGCAATGATGGTGCCAACTTGTCCTCCACAACTAGACTGAAGAACAAAGCAACGTGTCCTCCACAACTAGACTGAAGAACAAAGGGACAGCAACTTGTCTGTTCCCCTTCCCCCAATTCCCCAGCACTGTTCCCATCCCCCCAATTCCCCAATAAAAATA
>NW_017731419.1:805191-877057 GCF_001890085.2 Hipposideros armiger
CTGAAGAACAAAAGGACAGCAACTTGTCTGTTCCCCTTCCCCAATTCCCCAGCACTGTTCCCATCCCCCCAATTCCCCAATAAAAATCTTTAAAAAATATATGTGTATGTGTATTACACATATATAAACATACATATGTCATATATATAATTATCTATTATCTATCTATCTATCTATCTATCTATCTATCTATCTATCTATCTATCATCTATCTCCAAAGTTTCAAGGTCTCCCAAACATCACAGGACCCTTAGTCTGAGGCAGTGCTAATAACTGGCTACCTGGGCTA
Source organism: Hipposideros armiger (assembly GCF_001890085.2). Lineage (NCBI taxonomy): Eukaryota > Metazoa > Chordata > Mammalia > Chiroptera > Hipposideridae > Hipposideros > Hipposideros armiger. Next base: position 805,481 of record NW_017731419.1, read on the forward strand.
GCATCGGGCCATGTGAGGAAGTGGGGAATTGGGCTATTCCTTGGTCCCCAGGGTCCCCAACCCCATTCTTTGCAATGCCCAATAAGTTTCTATCAAAGCTTATCTGTCTGATGCGCTTTTCCTCCAGGATCCAGGAGGGTCCCAGGAAATCTGAGGAAACACTTCCAGCTGGAGGGCTCATGGCAATAATCTATTACAGTGTTCTCTTCCCTTCCTGGGTCCTATTGCTTTAAAACCTAAACCGTAAAAATAGCTGGTGCTCGTGGGTCCCTGCAGTGTGTCCTGGTCACTTCCATGCACTGCACCATTTGACCTTGAATCCCTGGGCAGGGGAGGAGTAAGACTCTTCCCAGTGACCAGATGGGGAGACGGAGGCCCAGACTCTAAGTGGCAGAGTGGGTGAGACTAAGCCAGCCTGCCCTTCTTTTCATCAGACCCTCTGACGATGAATATTTGGGCAGTGGCCAGGGGTTAGTTACTCTGGAAGTGTCTGCTCTGGCTAAGGGGTGGGCCAGCCTTGGGGGGAGGGAGAGTGAAATCCAGACCACTTCCCCTGACTCCCCAGAGGGGTCTAGGTCCAAGCCCCAGGGTGGGCCTTCTCAGTGGGGCAGTGCTGGCAGGCCTCTGGCTGCTGGCGTCCAGGGCCTCCCAGCTGCTGGGAGTTTAAACCTTTTGTCCAGGCTCTAAAGATTCTAAAAAAGCCCCTCCCAGCATCACTAATCCCAGGCTTTGATGCTGGTTACAAACTCATGGCTTCCCTCAGGCGCCGGGACCTTAGGCTTCTGAGCTTGGGCCAGGGTTGCTGGATGTTACAGGGCGGATCTGCTTAGGGCTGCAAGCCTTAGCTGACCCCACAATGCAGGCTCTTCTCCCCACTGGCTGGACGGGAAGCTGAGGCCCAAAGAGTGGGGGTGTGACTGGCCTAAGGTCACCCAGGTAGAGGGTGGCGGCCAGGGATTTAAACCTGTCCAAAGCTGGCTCAGCCTCCCCTTACCACGCCCTGGGACACTCTGTGCCACTTGTATGGTGGGGGTGGGGGGAGGACCAAAACTCCCTCCATACTGGAGGCGCCCTGAGTACCAGCGAAGAAAAGCATCAATGAATGTCAAGTTGCCATTTTATTTCTTTGGTCCCCAAGCTATTGACTGTCCAGGTCCATGGGCGACCTTCACCTCAGCCTCCCAAGTGGAGGGCACTTCTCTTGCCTTCTGGCCCTACAGGGGACTGGCCCTTGTCTCAGGCCCCGGGGTGGCTCTAGCACTGCTAGCCCCCTCCCACACCCCTCCTGGCCCATCTCAATGTCCTCCTGCTGCAGCCAGACCAATCCGTAGGGTTTGGCTACATGCAGGTCTGGACACAGCATTCCAGGCCCCTGACCCAGTTTCTGCCCAGGGCTCAGCGAATGCCAGGCTCTGACATCTGTGCCAACAGCCTGGGGTAGGGGTGAGGAGCGGCGGGGCTTGCCAAGGTCTGAGCTTCCAGCAGCACTGCCCCTGAGTCTCTGGAGCCCAAGTGCAGCCTTGTCGAGCCCTATTCTGGGCACCAGGAGAACATGCCCCTCACCTTGGCTCCTGGGTACAGAGGATTCCAGAAGCTCTAGCTCCAGGCTGCAGAGTGGGAAAGGGGTGCCCTCCCAAGCCCCTTTCTCACCCGGGCCCAAGTGCGGAGCTGACTGCAAATCCTTTCATAGAGATCACACCAAAATCAGCTAGAATCTTTCTCTTTTCTGTTTTTCCCCTCCTTTTTTCTACCTTTATTTAAATCTTTTCTCTCTCTGCTTTCTTTATCTTTCCTCTTTTTCCCACTTCTCTCTTATGTGTCTTTTTATTTAGAGAATTCAGGTAGTTTAGGAATCACTTTACTTTTATATCATCATGACCTCTCCCACAGATTTCCCTCGATCGCAAAGCTCCAAACAACTTCATTTATATTTCTGGGCATTAATTAGTCCAAAAGGAGGTGCTAAGGATGAAAAGTAAAAATACAAACCAGTCCTGTGACAGCCACCTCCTCCAGGCAGCCTGACCCTCTGCAGCTCAGAAATGGAAGGGCACTGGGCGGGTCCAGGGATATTTTTGTGTCTCCTTCGGGAAGGTTCTCTTGGATCTAACCTGTCCATGATATACAGGCATCTCATGATGCCCTGACTGTGCCAGGGACAGGTCTGTTTATTGCTGTGTTGGTCCCCTGGGAGGCTGCCTGAGAACATGGTTTTGAATGTGGCACCAGAGGCCAACAGGCCAAATGGCCAGGATTTGAGTGCCAGCTTCAGTATCTCCTAGCTGCCGCCTGGCTTTTAGGAAAGACTCTTAACCTCTCAGATGCTCAGTTTCCCTATCTGGAAAATGGGAGAAACAATCACCTCTAACTCATGATGTCCTCAAGAGAGTCAATGAGAGAAATTGCCACAAGCGCTGGGCTCAGTGCCTGGCTCATAGTAAGTGCTCAGTGAATGCTCATGGATGCTGATTGCGTTATGATCCATTGTAAGGTCACCAGGGGTGGATTATATAGGACCCCTCCCCCATGAGGTACTCACGGCCTGGCCAATTGGTGTGAGAATGGATGATGTAAATTAGAATGGTGCCAGGTGCAGGCCGCTGCCAGCTCCTTCAGGAGGCTGTGCTGTAAACAGGACTGCCACCAGCTGTCGGGGCCCATCCAACTGTTTGGAAGTGACTGGAGCATCTGCCACTGGCTGCCTCCCTGTGCTCTGCCCCAGGCCTCTGATGGCAGAGGTCAGGGCTGTGTGTGGCTGGTGTGCTGGCCCCACCTGGGGGCAGAGCCACCTGGGCCCCTGTGAGCTCCCTCGAGCCCCTGCCTCATGCACAGGCTTTCCCTTCAGTGAGGCTACTCTTTTGTGCGTGTGTGCACGCGTGCGTGCGTGCGTGCGTGCGTGTGTGTGTGTGTGTGTGTGTGTGTGTGTGTGTGGCAGGGGCGGGTGGTTGGCCCCTACTCAGCCTCAGGTCTCCATCATTTATTTACCTGTCTTCCTAAGAGTCCCTGCCTCCTTACCTCCTCATACTAGTCCATCCCCCTGGCTTCCTGAGGAGCTGCCTGAAGTCAGATCCCGCCTTCACCCCCCAACCCCCATGCTCTGCTCAAAAACAATCAGAATATGCCCCGTCCTCCTGCCTGACCTGGTGAGAGCTGTATTTGCCTCTGGCTCCCCTCCCAGCTTTACCCCCACGTCTCACCGTCATAGTCCTTTGCCGTAGCCACACTGCACTTTCCACCAACACCCAGACCCACCTTGACCTACCTGCCTTTGCCAAGCTGTTCTTCTACCTGAAGGTCCCTGTCCCCACCACTCTGCCTGAGGACATCCCATCCGTGCTTTCAAAGGCCATCTCCTCCTTGAATTTGTGTTCATGCTTACACACACACACACACACACACACACACACACACACACACACACACACACGGTGTTCTTGCATCTCTGCATTCCCACGTAACATTTCACATTCTTTACACTGAGCTACAGTTTTTGTTTCCAGACTCTATTTCCTCTCCCAAACCCCAAGCCGTTGCAGGTATAGCCCATGGCACCTTGGTTGCTATCACCCCCACAATACTGGGCACATGGAGGCACTCCACAAATGTCACATGAAATGGACGCCCCCGTGCATGAAAATATCTATTCAGCCAACCTACAAGCATTTCTGAAAGCCATTTGTCTGACACATACCGCCCGAGGCCTACGAACCAACAATAGCATCTTTGATAACTGCTTTTGCATTTCCATTTTTAGAAGTGCACAGCAGAGTGATATTCTGAGCAAGAGCCCTCCAGAAGAATGGGTGATACACGTGAACGGCTGATTCTCTGTCCCCCCAAATCCGAAATGAAAGTCACCAGCATGCTTTATAATTCAAGAGCATAGGAGAGAGACAGAGACACGAGAAAGTAGTTGGACTAGAAGAGGCTCTGAATAAGCACCACGGTGGTAAGTGCCAGCCAGCCAAACACCCTCTCGCGAGGTCTGTATAAGAAAGTTGAAAGCGTGCATTACCTGTTAGGCTCTGAAACAAGGGGACCGTTCAGGGGTAATAAAAAGGATCTGCTTGCGAGGGTCTTAATTCAGCACATGCTCCCAGGGCGTTCCTTCTGCCCCGGCCCTGTGCTTCTGGCTGCTCTGCCTGGCAGCTCTGAGACACTCTCCTTTGAAGCAGGGAGTTTATTTCGGGCCCACCGCATGACCAATGATAGCATGCCAAACTATAAGATGTTATGAATCTCAGATTTCCTGTTTGAAGATGGCACGGCAGAAGCCGTGGTCCTGCCTTCAGCCCCTCCAGGGTGCATCAGTTACAGACTTCACTTCAGAGAGCATCTCAAAGCAGTGGCCCTCCCGGGACGTCATCACTTGAGATCCTTGACATGGAGGCCATATATGGGTATGTTTCTGGAACTACCCGGGAGGGAGGAGAAGGCAGAGAGATGCAACGGGTAAGAGACAGAGGCAGGGAAAGAACAGAGAGGCAGAACTGGGAGATAAAGAGACAAGAGCAAGGGAGAAAGACAGTGTGCGCTAGATGAGAAGAGGAAAGAGAATGAAGGAAAAAGGAAAAATGGAAAGGGATGTTGGAGAGAAAGAAGGGAAAGGAAGAGAATGGTAAGAAGAGAGCAGGAAGATAAGGATAAATGTAGAGAAGAAAGGAAGAAAAGAAAACGGGGGAAAACGGGGAAGACAAAAGGAGAGAGAAATTGTAATCATCTAAGAGATGAAAATGGAGTAAAAGAGAGAGGAATAGGAAAGGGAGACAGCATAGACTGGAGAAAGGAGAGAGAGAGAGAGAGAGAGAGAGAGAGAGAGAGAGAGAGAGGAGAAAATGGGAGAGGAAAGAGGGAGGGAAAGAGAGAAAAAGAACGGAGACAGGGAGGGTGGGAGAGAGAGAAAAAAGGGAGATTGAGAGCTATCTATAGAGAAAGGGGGGAAAGGAAGGGAGGCAGGAAGAAAGAAGGACTGAATGAGAGAGAAGGAATGAGACAGGGAGAGAGGGATGAAGGTATTCAGTGTAAATGACCTTTGCAGAAATCGCTGGGCATGTAGCAGGTTGCAGAGCCTGACATTTGGAGGTACCAGGCATCCAGCTGCTGGAGGCTGTGGTATGAGGCTGGAGCCACAGAGGAGAGGGGCGCGCGCGCGTGCACACACGCACACATGCACACATGCACTCACGCACACACACACATGCACACATGCACTCACGCACGCACACACATGCACACTTGCACTTGCACACACGCACACACACGCGAACACACACATGTGGGCAAGCCCTGGGCAGAGGCACATAGTGGGAGGGAGCCCTTCCTCCAGGGCTAGGGAAGAATATCGCCTGTTTCTGCGATAGATTCAATGGCACAGAATGTCAGTATCAGGTGGCAAAGCCAACACATACAGCCACATGCATCGAGCACCCAGGAATGTGTGTTGAGTGTTCTAGAAGCTTAACCACCCTCATATGCATCCAGACCTGAGGCCAGAGTCGGCGGCCTGGAAACATACCCTTGGTCGTTTCCTCCTCCGCGGAAAATAATTTCAGTTTCAAAGACCCATGCCCCTCGGAGGATATTGGATTTATGACACGATATTGGATGTATGATTTCTTATCAACTCCAACTCAGGAGAATTCAGGATGCCTTTAGATGCACATGGAATATTCCAGCTGAAAATAAATCTTAGTGAATACAGGGGTCCCTGGTGTTAGGCCAAGGTTCTGGAGGTTTTATCTGGTCCTGAGGACAGGAGGACGTGATAGGTCCCGGGCTGTGTCCCAACTGTTTTGGCACCTGTTGAATCATGTATCGACCCTGCTGGGACCGTTCCCCCAGGCTACTGGGGCTGGGCTGCCCTGGAGGTTAGCTTACACTCAGCCCCTCCCAGACCACATGCCATGGTGGGGGTGCAAGAGAAGGGTGGAGAGGGGCTGTCCTCTTTACTGTTTGGGATTGTCCCCAGCAGTAAGAAGCCCTAGTGGGCTCCGTGGAGTGATCCCAGGGGTCAAGCTGCTTCCATGGGCTCCCTTGTGAAGATAGGGCACAGACCCCTCTGCTCTCTATCACAGACCCCTTCCCAGGTGTGGCCTTCTTAGGTATGGTCCTCTGCCTTGCCTCTCCCTCCCAGTCCAGACAAGCCTCTTAAAGTTGAGGGAGCTGGGGAAACTTGTTCTCCAAATCCTGTTGCCTTATGCTTGTAGTCCACTTTTGCAAATCAAGAACCCAAATTGTGGGTGAAGAGTCACAGGGAACAGGAGGTGCATTGGGGTGGACAGCAGGGGAGCAGGCTGGCCACGGTCCCTCTGACTAAAATTGGCGAATCACCCCACTGCATGCACACAACCTTCCCAGCAAGTGCTATCATCTCCCCATTTCACAGATGAGGAAACTGAGGCTCAGAGAGGTTGGGGAGTGTGTCCACAGCCCCCCAATGTAAGTGATGACTTAGATCTGAACAAAGCCAATGCTTTGGCCACAGCTCTGTCCCCCATTACATGGAGGATCCAAATGTTGGGGCAGCACAAGTGGCATTGCTAGGCTACGAATACAAATTGGTGATTAAGTGCTTTCCCCTGGTCCTCAGCTCACCTTGCTTAGGAGGCTTGATGCTGTGGGTCCAGGTGCACAAAGCCTGAGACAAAGACAGCTTGGTCCACCTGCTGCCATCCCAGGTGACTCACCTCCACAATGAACAGGTTCAGCGAACTCAGCAGTTCCCAACCCTAGCTGCACCTTAGAATGCTGTTAAACTTACCTATACCTGCCTCTACCCCAGAGATTCTGATGTACTTCATCTGAGTCAAGGCCCAACCAGCGCTGATTTTTAAAAACTTTTTAGTAAAGTATAATGCACTCCCACCCACAGAAAAGTGCACATATCATAAATGTACAGCTCAGTGGGTTTTCACAAACCGAGCACACCCAGCATCTAAGTCAAACAGAGAATATTACTAGCACCAAGAACCCCCCTTTTGCTCCCTGCCCCCGCTGCTGCACCACCACCAACCACCTCCTGCCAAGGGGGGACCACCTTCCTGACCTCTAGCAGCACAGGTTGTTGTGAACATCCTATGAATGGAATCACACGTGTGTCTTCTTCCATTCCACAGTATGTGTGAAATCTGTCCACATTGTTTCACGTGGTTACGGACTGTTCCTTCTCATTGCTGTGTAGTAGTCCACGATATGAATATGTCCCAATTTCCCCATGCTACTGTTGGTGGACATTTGGCTAGTTCCCGGTTCGGGGCAATTATAAAGAGCGTAGCGATGACCACTCTAATGCACACCTTCTGGTGACTATATGTACCCATGCCTGTTGGGTAGACGTCTGAGACGGGCCTCCCTGGGTCACAGGACAGGCGTAGGTTCAGCTTTGGTTAAACTGCTGAGCAGCTTTCCAGAGTTGTGGTGCCACCTTCCATTCCCGTCAGCCACGTAGAAGCGTTCCAGGTGCTCTACGTCCTCGCCAGCACGTGGCAGGTTCCATCTTTTTTCATTTTATCCATTCTGATGGACATGAGTGGTATCTTGTTTCGGTTGTAATTTGCATGCCCCTAGTGACAAATTACGTTGAGCATTGAGAAGGCCTGGCCTCAGAGACCTCCGGGGCCCTTGGAAGGCCCTAGAGGTGGTCCTGTGGAACAGGCCTCCAACGAAGGTGTTTATGGGGACAGACAGGGTTACATGAGGGACACAGACAGAGGCAGAAACCAAACAACTGGTCAACCTTCAGGGGGGCAAGAAGAAGGATGTGGCCGCCAAGGGAAAGCCCCCAGGACTCCTATGTGGCCACAGGGCTCTGCTCCCTCGGTCCCAACTAGACCCCTTTACCTATTATGTATTTATTTGTCATGAGTTTAGTGCCTGTCTCTCCCATCTCGACAGTCTTTCTGTTCATTGCTGTGTGTCAGTGCCTACAATGCCTGGCGCATAGTAGGTGCTGATTCAATCACTGTTGAATGGATTGTGCTACGGTCAAGCCACAGCTCCTGGGTCTGAACTGGGGAGGCCTGGGGTGCTATCTGCCAGCCTCAGCTTGGCTCTTGGCCACACACACACACACACACACACACACACACACACACACACACACACATTCTCTCCTCCAGTCTTCCCTCTATGCTTATTTTAACCTGAATTCCCATGAATAAAGCTGTGTGTGTGTGTGTGTGTGTGTGTGTGTGTGTGTGTGTGTGTGTGTGTGGCCAAGAGCCAAGCTGAGGCTGGCAGATAGCTGGGGAGGCAGTTCACTGAGCCCCATACCTAGTAGGGCCCAGAGAGAGAGCCAATACGGGCTTATTTTCCTAATGACAGTGATACCTCTTCCAGTAAGCGGGGTGGGTGGGGTGGCAGGAACTGGCGTGTGGGTCAGTGCCAAGTGCTGGGACTGCTCTGACCCAGTAATGAAATATCACCCATTAAAATAAGCACCCTTGCGGTTTGGGTGTCCTGGGCCCCAGCCCTGGCTGCCTCTTGATATCAGTTTATTTGGGTTTCAAGAGATGAAGAGAGACAAGATACTGATCCTTGCCCTAGGCAGGTTCTGGAGAGGACAGAGGGCAGATGGCGGGGACAGGGAGGGCAGAAAAGGCCCCAAGTCCTTGGAGGGAGGGAGGCACATCTATGCAAAGGGAAGGGGAGGGGCGAGGAGAAGGCAGAGAAAAGTCTTAAACCCTCTTCCTTTCTTTAAACTGGGCCCTGTGCCCTCTAGGGTGTGGTCGACTAAGAGTGCCTTTCCTGTGGGGCATTCAGGACCCTCACCCCCCCTCCCAGCTCAGGGGCCAAGGCAAACTCCAGGGAGAGAAGACAGACAGTGTTTCCATCTACAGGGAGCACAGTGAGGGCGTAACCCTCACCCCTCTGATGGGTGAGAAGACAGATCAGCCTCATGCCCTGTGACACCCCAGATGTGGGGCTGACACCGTACGGTCAGGTGTCACCACCCGGCAGGGCCCCTGGGGACTGACAAAGGGCTGCCTGACCCTGGCCGTGTTCTCTCCAGCATTCCACATGCATGTAAAGGGACAAACAGTGGGATCGCGTGTGGGTTTTCACCAACATTAGCAGATCTGAGGTGCAAACGCCATCGTGCGACACTGGGCTCTTTGCAACCAGCTGGAGCCTTCCTGGGTCATGACTGACCCTCCAGACAAGAGTGAGCAGGATGGAGCAACTGGACAGAAGGAAACGGCAGAGCCTCAGCCAGCCTCACAGCCCCTGCGCTAAATCCCACTCCACCTCTTGCAAATCTCCAACCATCCTGAGTTATCCCTCCTGAGGTGCAGCGTGAGATTATCACAGTCCATCTCCTGGGCTTCCGTCCCTAGGGAAGGAGTGTCTGCAGCAGAAACCCCATGGCCCCAGCGCCATCTGTCCGTGAGCTCTGACTTTCCCCAATGAGTGTCTTGCCCCTGGAGGTGTCCAAGACTTGATGGGGACATGCTGGGGGCATGCTTGGCCAGCCCTGTGCAGATGATATCTTTCTTGCTGGGAGATGCCACCCATGTGCAATCACAGTGCCACCCTGTCCTTTTTCCAGCATGGGTACGGGTGTCAGATAACCCCAGTCCATTCCCTACTTGCTGCACCTCCCTGGATCTCAGTTTAATCTCCTCAGAATTGGGGAGTGATGACTCTTCTCCCCCATGGCTGTTAGGGAGTTTAAATGAGGCTCAAACAGCCTACCTGGGGCCCAGCACTCAGGAGACGCTCATCTGTGGGACCTCTTTCTCCCGACCTGCCAAATGCTGGGGCCATGCAGCGGGGATGGCATCTCCTGTAGGTCAAGCAGGTCAGGTGTCCAGTGGGTCTTGGGCTGTTCCCACCTGGAGGCTGCTGGCTCTATCAGCTGGCCGGGTCACTGGGCCCCTCCAGGGCTTGATCTCACCATGCCTGAGTCACCCTTGGGAACTCAGGAACAAAGTTAAACCCTGAGTGGCCCACATCCCAAGTTAGATGCTGGGAACAGGTTCCCCATGAATATGGACATGTTCACATCAGAGCTGGGAGCTTTCATTGCCCTTCAATTGGAGGGAAAGGCCTCTTCCAAATAAGACGAGCCTGTAGCAGGCCCACCTTCCTTCCCGGGGACCAGACACTGGCTGTGGGACACTGCATGTCCTGCCGGCTGCAGCAGCTCCGGGCTGGTCCCTTGCCACCTGGACAGAGCTGGGGCCAGGTCGCAGGGCCATTCCCTCCGTAACTACAGTGGAGGCGGGAAGGCAGAGGCCCCCGCGAATGCTGTCCCTGGCCTGGCCACTCTGGAGACAGCTTGCAGGAGCAAAGTTGCCTCCCCAGATATCAATTGTCACCCATTTGGCACCTCTGCAGGGATAGCCAGCTGAAGGGCGGCTGACTGCGCTCAGGCTTCAGTTTTCACCTCGGCCTTGCTCCTCAGGGACTCCAAGTGGCTAGTGATGTGACATCGCAGAGATGTCATCCAGGTCTGGCACGCCTGGGAAGGCCCTGGGCTTGCTCTGGTGAGGGGAACGGGGTTTCGGGTGTGAGGCAGGGCTGGGAATGTAGGAGCTGGATCAGGGGTCCCGACGTCCTGGGCAGATGCCCCTGTTTACCAGCTCCTCCTGGGACCCAGACACTTGCATGAGCATCCTGTGGAGGAGACGCCATCATCCTCCTGGAGGGACAGAGGCCCTCCTGGGACTTGCCTGAACTCAGTGATGGTGCCATCTCCTCCCACATAGCCTCTGTCCCGCACAGAACTGAAAGGGCGGAGAGCAAAAACTGTCAGAACTGGGATGTCCTTGGGGTTTGTCTGCTCCAGCGTCCTTCTGAGGAAAGGGAAGCTGAGCCTGGAGAAGGCGAGGAGCTCGGCGAGGCTTTGTAGAAGCCACAGCTTCCAGAAATGCACTCGGGTTTTTCCACAGGTCCTTCCCAAGCTTACAGTGTGATCTTAGTGGTTGATAATCGCTTTGTGCTGTAGACCCTAAAACCCAGGTTGTTGAGGGGCAATTGGCAGAGACCCCACCACACCAGGCGGGGACGAGCCCAGAAGATGGGCTGGACTTCCCCATGGACTCATTCAAGATGTCTGCTCCTCCTGGAGAAATGCTACGGGGCGGGGAGGTTGTGGTTTGCAATAGACCACAATCTCTGGTGAACAGCCTGAGACGTCAAGCACAGGAAATTTGGGTGTCAATATCATTGTATCTCCTCGTTCCCATTCCAGAAGGTCAGGCTAGGGTCACTCCCAGAACAGATTCACTGGAAAGGTGACTGCCCCAGATGTCCCTGTGGAGCCCAGTGGCTAGGAGCCCAGACTCTGGAGTCATCTGCCAGCTTCACCACTTGATAGCTGTGTGACCTTGGGCAACTTACTTAACCTCTCTGAGCCTCGGCTTCTTGATCTATAAAATGGGAGGGTGGGGGAAATGACAGTACTCATGCCTCACAGGAAGGTTGTAAAGATTTATATATATATATATATATATATATATATATATATAAAGACTTATAAATGATAGAGGTTGTTATCACTTTAAACATCCTGACAGAGACGAAGGGGATGGTGGTTTGTTGGAAACAATGGTTCTTAACTGAGGACAATTTCTCCCCAGGAGACATTTGACAATTCCTGGAGCCATTTTTGGTTGCCACAACTGAGGGTGGGGGGTTGCTACTGGCATCTAGTGGGTGGGGGCCAGGGATGCTTCTGTAGATTCTACGATGCACAGGCCAGCCTCCCCCACATAGAAGGAACAGTCTAAGTGTCCACAGCGCTGCTGTGGAGAAAGCCTGGCTGGAAGGCTGGCGTGCAGAGGGAGGTGGGCCTGTGAGCGCAGGATGAGGTCTGCACTGAGGGGAGTGGATTTCAGGAATAGCTGCTCCCAGGAGGGCCAGGCATTTGGATTTCAAATGGCCTGTGACTATTACAGGGGTGGCTCACTGAACAGGGCTCGTGAACCAGCCCTGAAGGTCACCGGCAGAGGAACATGCAGTCATGATTTGAGCCGAGCAGAGGGAACAGCCTCGTGTTCACCGAGAAGTTTGGGGTTTCTCCATTAAGCAGGAAAGTGGGCGGGGGGAGGGGGGGGCCTTAGGTGGGTCTCAGCGCTGCTAGAGCCAGGCCCCGCAGCTGGTAGCTGGTACATTCGGACACGCACGCACACGTGCACTCCTGGTGCTTAGCTCACATGCACACCACACACATACCTCACATTCTTTAGGTGGAGAAAAGGGCTGAGCTTAGTCCAGCAGTTGGCAGGACAGCTGGAAAATGAACTAGCCTTATAAAAATATTAAGTAACTGTGGAAGTCTTTTGTTTTCTAAAAATATAGGTCTCTATCTCTTTTCTGGTGCATGTGTGTGTGCACATGTGGGGTGAGAGGCACCTGACACATTGGAAAGAGCATGGACCGAGCCACCAGGGTGCTGATCTTGGCCCTTCTGGAAAGTTCTATGCAAATCTTTCCCCTGCCTGGAGCCCTGAGACTGGAAGGAACAGGCTGCACTGTGGAGCTGTTAGGAATATAGGCCCCCCGGGCCGGCCGAGTGGCTCAGTTGGTTAAGAGCTCGCTCAAGGGTTTGAGCTCCGAGCAACAGCGGTTTGAGTCTGGCCCGAGCTGAGCTGCCAACAAGTGGCAGGATGGCTCAGCTAAAAAAAAATATATATATATATAGGCCCCTCCAAACTTGGAGTGCCTCTGATACCACGCTGAGATGAAACTTCTCATTGTAAATCAGTTGGAATGGAAATCCTAAATATTTTCAAAATCAGACATAAAAAAAAATGGGATAACAATGATTTTGGAAGAGCCTCTGAATCCTGGTGTTTAACCTCCGATCACACGTGGTTTCCAAGCAATGGGCCGTTGGGCAGGATTCAGTTCATGTATGTGTGTGCTGCAGATCTCTGTGCACATGGGCGCTCTCTCACACACGCACACACGTGGTCTTGTACGCGCCAGTGAGGCTGACCCTCTGGGAGGCCCTCGGGGACCCCTGGCACGAGACCACACGGGGTGAGGGAGGCAAGGGCCTTTGTTGTCTCACAACGTCCTGAGGGGCAGATGTGGCCATCTCCATTTCACAGCGAAGGAGACAGAAGCTCCGAGGCTGGAAGATATATTTCTAAGTTCATTCTGTTCATACAGGGTTTCGATTTAAAATTTTCATTCTCTCTCACTCTCTCTCTCTCTGTTCTTTCCTTTCCTTCCTTACTTCCCAATTTTTTGGGTGCTGTTGAAGCCCCAAACTGCACTGTCATAGCTCCTGGCCTGGCCCAGAAGAGCGTGTGACCTGGGCATGCACCCGGGCCTGCCAACGGCCAAGGCTGTGCTCTGGGGCTAGATACCTGCAGCTACAGGCACTGCCAGCGCCTGGGCTCCTGGGATGAGAGCTGACTTTCCTTGTTGATGCAAGGCCTCTTTTGTGGCCCTTCTCGGCTGGCCAGCTGGCCCCTCTGTGCCTATATTTAGCAGCAATCTCTGGCCCAACGGGATCAGGTGTCGGTTGTGCCACGTGTCCCGGGAGAGGGGCTGCTAGGGCCTGAAGATAACCTCCAGGCTCCTGTGTCCAGGAGCTTGGTTTCAGACCCAGGCGGTCTGGTGCCTATTGGGCCAGGGCTTCTGCGCCTCCTGCACATCCTGTATTTTTCTTTCTAAATCTGGCAATCCCATTTGCAGGGCTCCTGACTGGTACACTAGCATGTTCCTCAGGTCATGGGCATTTCCAGCCACCCCTGACTAGAGGGATAGGTGGGTTTGAAGACACTACAATGTGCTGTGCAGAGATGAGGCTTGGGGGTGCTTCCTTCTCATGTTGGGGCAGTGGGAGGCTTCCCAGGGGACGTAGCCTAAAGATGAGATGAAATTGACCAAGACATCTCCCTAGTTGCCTAGCACCAGCCCCTAAAATGCCCCCAGGGTTACCGGCAGAGGCATTCCAGGTCCCTGCTCTCATAAAAAAGGCCTGGCCATTGGCAGTGACGAGTGGAATTCTGAGCATCAACTTTGAAATCACAGCAGAGCCCTGAGGGGGTTGGTGACCAGGACAAGGACATTTGGAGAGAGAGGGCTTGGAAAAATCTGGGGCCCTGCTGTGAACTGTGAACTGGGTTTGGAGTCTGATTGAACTCCCTTCCTGTCACTTCCTAGCCATGTGACTCTGGGCCTCAGTTTCTTCATCCATGAAACAGGTACAGTGATTCCTCTAGGGCAGTCTGCAGTGAGATTAATGAATGACCTGCTCATGACACTCAGACACTAGGTAACAGGGTCAGGACTAAGCTGAGGTCTGCCTGCCCCCAAGGTCCAGCCTCTTCCCCTCTGAGTTTGTAAAGATTTGCTGCTGTAACAAACCCCCAAACAGCAATAGCTCAAACACAGTAGTTTATTCCTCTCTTGAAAACCTCCACACAGCTGGTATTCTTCATTGACAAATGGCTCTCCTCACAGTGGTGATTCAGGGCCCCAGGCTGCTTCCGTGGGTGGCGCTGCCATCTTATAAATGGGCGACTTCTGAGGTCGCCATGTTCATCTGCATCATGGTGGAAGAGAAAAGAGCACGGACAATGGTACATGGAAATTTTCTGTTGGTGAGGCTTGGAAGTGATAGACATGACTCTCATATTATCCTGGCTGGCACTTCATCACTTGGCCACTTCTAACTTCAGACAGGCTGGGAAATATTCTCTAGCTCTCTGTTCCTAGGAAGAAGTGGAAACAGGTCTGGTGGCAGCCAGCAGAAATGACACCACTGGCAACTCTGGAGAGTTTGCGAGGAGGCCCCAAGAGAAGGGACCTCTTGGTAGCCCCAAAGAAAGGGAGCCACGATTCTTGGTTTGGGTTCCTGGCCCAGGAGCAGACCCTGAGACAAGGATCTAAGTGTACACTGCATTTTGGGAAGAACTCCCATTATAGCTGATATAGGTATATACCTATACAGAGGAGTGGGAAGTGGGACAGAAGAGGGAAGTCAGCTATTATAATAAAGGGCGTCTTCTCTGGCTACTTCCCGTTGTGGGCAGCTGAAGCCTAAACCTGCAGGGAACTCTGGGCGGCAGTTTGGAGCCAGAGGCTCAGAGCCGTCCCACTGAAGGAGTGGGGGAGCCAGGGTATTTATTACCCTCCTCCCCCCATCATCAGTCGGTGGTTGAGGGCTTCTCCTGGCAGGGTGTTATCCCAGGCACTTGCGGCAAAGGGGGCCTGGGTGAGGCATGCAGGTGTAGGCAGGTAGAAGCCTGGAGGTGTGCACTGAATGGTCAGGGCAGGGGACCTGAGCAGGGCACACACAGTGTTTGCTACACTCAGCAAGTGCACAATGGACACTAAATTCCCTCTCTTGGTTGATCTCCTGAGGGGACAGGGCAGGGGTCCACCCCCAACCTGCTATGTCCATCACCTGAGCCCCTGGTCCAGTGGTTTCCAGAAGCAGCGTCACAGAGCCTGGAGGTAGCTGTATGGTCAGGTGAGCACTTGACTCGGAGCCTGTTGACCTGAGTTAGAGCCCAGGTCTGGAGCTTCTTGGTTCAAGACCTTGGGCAAGTAAGTCACCTCTCCCAGTTACTCCCTGCTACTCACCGTTCACTTAACGGCACTCACTGGGTGCCCAGTAAATATGTGGCTTTGCACCATGCTGGGCCCTGAGGGTACAGCTGAGGACATAGTCACTGCCCAGCCCTCCGAGGCTCACGCAGTTACAGCTCTGTGCCACCGCTGCTCTGTGCGAAAACAGGTGGGGTGGGATTTTAAAAAGCAGAGAGTATGTCTAATCCAGGTTCAGGGGGTAAATTCAGGACCTTTGCAGCAGTATTTACTGAGCATCTCACCAGGCCCTGTGCCTGGTGCAGGGGTCCCTACGCTGGAGGCACCCACAGGTTCTTATCTGTAAAGCGTGTGCTTATGACCCCCTGCTGAGATGGTGGTGAGGGGATAAGATTGGGACTGCCTACAAAATTTGCAAGGCCTGGTGCAAAATGAAAATATTACAAGGTCCTTGTTCAAACATTATTGAGAGTTTCCAGACAATTAACAGCAGAGCATGAAAACAAGAGTTTCTGAGTGTGGGACCCTGTGTGTCTGTACTTCCATGAACTCCTACTACAAAAAGATTTTGTAAATTGCAGAATGCAGGGTCCACCTAAGAGGTGGTGATTAACTGATGGTGGCAGGAGTCCAGATGAGCACATGGGTGAATGGCACCCATCCTGTGTAAGGCCAGGCCCCGTGCAGAGGCAGTGAGAGGCTTGACAGCTGCTGCACACCCTGGAGAGCCAGACTGTCCTCAAAAAGAACCAGCCGGTCCCCTAACCCTGGCCAAGGCCCAGACATTCTGCTCCCGGGTCAGAAGGATTGGCAGCCTCAGGACCCAGACTATATACCTGTATATAAGAATTGCAGGATGTGGGCCATCCGAGTGGCTCAGTTGGTTAAGAGCACGAGCTCTGAGCAACAGGGTTGCCGGTTCGATTCTCACATGGGCCAGTGAGCTGCACCCCAGCTGAGCTGCTGCTGAGCTGCCAACAGGTGGCAGGATAGCTCAGCTGGTGAGAGCACGTGCTCCTAACAACAAGGTTGCTGGCTTGATTCCTGCATGGGATGGTGATCTATGCCCACAGGCAACTAAGATTGAACTTGGCACCTTGAGCTGAGCGGTTGCGAGCTGTCAACAGGTGGCAGGATGGCGATTGGACTTGGAGCTGAGCTAGCTGTGCCCTCCACAACTAAGACTGAAGGACAAAAACTTGGCTGTTCCCCTTCTCCAATTCCCCAACACTGTTCCCCTTCTCCAATTCCCCCAATAAAATCTTTAAAAAAACAAAAAAAAGAATTGCAGGATGTGCTTGATGACACACCATGATACCCTGGCCAGGGAAACCTGTCAGGGCCAGGGTTCCGGCTGCTGAGTCCCAAACCTCTCCACCCCCCGCCCAGGGAAAACGCTGCTCAGAGTGCCGGTGCTCCTGTACATCTAGGAGCTACTGGTGCCTTTTGCATGCTCAGCTGGGCCCATGGATGGCCCTCCACGAAAGCTGTTGGGATTTCATCTGGACATGGACATTTTCATGGCTTTGGGATACTTGAAATTGGGACAGGTCTGTCAACAAGAGGAATCTGAATCTCTGAAAATGTTAGATTTTTATATTAGGCCTATCTGAGGACTCTAGCCCCAGAGCAGAGATTCAAGAAGCCTTGACACTGTGCTCTAACTTTTTGGGAAGTGAGAGGCAGGCTTATGAAGGCAGAAAAGTAAGCAAACATACATGTGCTATGTCAGAAGTCACAATTTGGGTAGATAGCTTCCATGATTAAGTTTTATTGCAAATGGAAAAAATGTATCAGAAAGATAGGGTTGGGTCAGTAACAATTAAATTGCCTTGAAAATCCCTGAGATGCATTTTATCTGGATGTAGAAAGAACAGGCACTCTTTTCTATAATCGTTGACCTTTAGTTTTGAAACTTTGTAGGTTGTACATATGTGACTATCCCGTATGGCCGCCCTAGAAGGAATTTAGATTGGCTCTTTTTTCTTCCCTGGTTACTGATTTAGACAGTGGAGCTCAAGCACCCTTTCCTTTCTTCAAGTCCAATGCACATTGACCTTGAAACGCACATTGGCCTTGCTCTGCATACCCAACTGGGTCCCCCCTAATGAACCATCTAGCCCTGATTCCTTAGCCTGTCTTGTAAGACCTCTCCTGGCCCAGCCCAGATGTTCTGTAGGTCAGAAGTCTGGAAAGACACTACAGGCTGTTCTCAGGGCCTCCTAAGGCTGAAGTCAAGGCCTGGACTCTTATCGGGAGCCTCTGGGGAAAAAACTGCTTCCAAACTCGTTCAGGCTGTTGGCAGAATTCAGTTGTTGCCGCCACAGAACGAAGGTCCCCATTTTCTTGTTGACTGTTGGCCGGGGACTGTTCTCAGCTCACAGAGGCCTTTCCGGTCTTTGCCCCATGACCCCTCCATCCCAGACTCCCCTACTTTAATCTGTCTCATGCTTGAATCTCTCAGATTTGTTCTTCTCCATACCACCCAGAGAAGGCACCCTGCTTCTCCAGGGCTCATGGGATTAGATCAGACCCCATGTCTCCATGTCTCACAGTCCACTGATCCGGAACCTTAATTACATATGCAAAATCCCTTTTATGAAGTGGTCTACCCCATGCCCCCCCACCCCCTTCTTCCTGGTTCTCAGGACCACACCCTCCTGGCTCTCCTTCCTCAGCTGCATTCACCCATCAGCGGAATTTTAAAGAATATCAGGACTCCCTAAAAATATGATAACATAGAGAGGGCTGGGTCCAGATCACCCAGGGAGCTGGCAGAAGTCACCCCAGCTGGGGATTCTCAGCGTTTGTTCAGGCAGCTCATGTCCCAGGGGTTGGAGGCCTCACCCACCAAGCTCAGTAGATGGAGTGATGCCGTACCCCCACCCCCTCCTTCTGCCAGGGTCAGGTAATCCCCTGGAGACTTTGGAAAGTGCTGAGTCACCCTCTGACACCTGGGGGTGAAGGGGGGGTGGATGACCCAGACAGAATGGGCCCTTTGTGCAGCTTGGCTAGAGAGTGTTCAAGAGAGGACCTGGCCTTAACTAGAAACAACTGTGGACCCAAAAATGTCACAAATCCTGGATCAGGGAGTGGACCTGCACTGGGTAGAATAATAATAACAATAGTGGCTTTTTGGGAGCACTTACTATGTGCCAGGTGCTAATTGTATGTGTATCATCAGCTGATTTAATCCCCACAGCTACTTATGAGGTAGGTGATAGGTCGGCCGGTAAAGGAGCGTGCACAGTCAGGCAAGTTAAGAAAGTTTAAGAAAGTCTATTTAATTAAGAGGGAGTCTATCGGGCTGAGCAAAGATGGCTACAGCCCAGGCTGCTCGTCTAAAGGAGACCTGCAGCCCTGAGGGAGGGGGTGAGGAGGGTTATATAGGGCGGTGCTGACACAGTAGCATTGTTTGAACAGAAAGTGTTGACTGCCTGTATGCCAGTAGCTGTTTGGGGGCATTTTCTGTTATCGCAAGCTGGGTTCTGTCTGGAGGTGCAGGCCTACAGACGTTTTGTTGCTTCCTTGCAGACATGACTCTGTCTATAAGGCCAGGCCTCTGAGACCTAACATTCAGAGACCTAACATTAAGTCAAGGTCTCTACTATTCAGAGACCTAACAGCAGGTACCATGGTTAACCCCATTTCACAGAGGAAGAAACTGAGACTCAGTGAGGTCAAGGGACTCACTCAAGGCCAGACAGCTCATGACTGGCGAGGAACTGCCGAGGGAGGTTACGTCTGCCTTTAGCGCCCCTGCTACGCTGAAATATGACTCTATCAATCTACGTGCCAACATTAATAAGTAGTTATAATAGCAAGAGACTCTGTGGGGAAGCAGTTGAGCTAGGACTAAAGGAGGGACACTATAAGGAGACATATTTGGTCTCAGTGTATGAAGGGGCAGATGTTCTAGCTGTCAGAGTGGCCCAGAGGTGGACATGGCTACCTTGGGAGGTAGTGAGCTGCCTGTCACTGAATATACGCAAGTAAAGAGGCTGTTCTCATTTTCTGAGGCCCAAGTAATAACAGACCCTGTAGTGAGCATTGTACATAGGTCATCTTTAGGTCCTCACAGCTCCATCACCTGGGCACGATTGTCCCCACCTTATAGATGAGGAAACTGAGGCTCAAAGAGATTGACTCACTGATGGTTATGCCGACAGTTAGTGGGAGAGCCATGACTCAAACCCAAAGCTGTGACTCACCCAAGGTCTGCTTGTTCCCATACATCTGCTGAGTGCCTGCTGTGTGTCTAGCAGGGACAATTTAGTTCCAGCCCTTGCCCTCGTGAAGTAACATTGCAGTAGAGAGTGAGACAATCTAGAATAACAGGTACTAAAATACAACTCAACGAGGGCGAGTTGAAACCAAAAGTCAGCTGGAGTCAGAGAGGTTCGAGATGGTCAGCGGAGGCCACTCTGAGGTGGAGGCATCTGAGCTGAGACCTGAAGGACGAGAGGGAGAACATGATGAAGAGCTGGGAGACCAGTGCTCTGGGCACAGGGAACCACAAGGGCAACGGCCGTGGGTGGGCCAGGGGAAGGCCAGCGTGGGAGGAACGGCCAAGGTGGGCCCTGATCAGCCAGTTTGAACTTCATTGGCAATTATTGGAGGGTTTTAAATCAGTGGTGTGGTGCAGCCAACTCATAGCAGCTCCTGAGAACCACCTGCTAAATCCTCAGGAATTTGCAGCAGGCTGTTAACTATCAGTAGCTTGAAATCAGCCTTGGTAAGGATGTCTGCAGCACGGACATTGGCAGTGCCACAGGTCATGGCTTTGTTCCCTGGGCAGCAAGGTGCTTACATATTTACCTGCATAGCACCGGTTTTAGGCAGGGAAATGGGGAGACTGGGTTTGCACGTTAAGGAGAGCTCTCTCTGGCTGCTGAGTGGACAATGGCCTGCAGGGGACAGAGAGCGGGAAGAACCTGCAGGGAGCAGAGGCTGTTGCATTGGTCCACACAGCTGGAGGGATGGGGGTTTGGACCAGGGTGGCTCAGTGGATGGATTCGTGTGACTTTGGAGGCAGAACCAATGGGTCTTGCTGAGACAACCCCCATTACTGAAGCTCAGAAGGGTGGGGAGTGATGTCACACCTGGAGCACAAAGAGGTGTGAATGAGCCCACTTCTGCTGGGTCCCCCAAACCTTTCTGTTCCCTACACCTCAGTGCTTCCCCGAGTTGCATGAAGATTCTTCCTGGGGACAGAAAGGAAACAGTTAACAGTGTCCTTGGTTGCCCCTCAGCCCCTACATCCCTGTGGCCAGAGTAGCCCCTTCCCAGGAGGGCAAGTTCTCTGATGCTTCCAGGTGGGACTGGCAGAGCCGAGACATCACCATTATAGATACTGAAAGGCCCAGCCCCCACTGGATACACCTGGGGCCATGGCCATGGTCTCTGTTCTCCCTCCCAAGAGGGCCCGGTCTCAGGAGAGCTGCCCCACAGAAGGCTTCGGAGGGTCCCAGCTCTGGGATGGGGCATTTCCCCAGCTCTGGGATGAACCTTCTCAGGGGCAGGGCAAGGATGAGGGTAGGGGCCAGGCTGGGGGTCTCACAGGATGAGTGGCCACAGCACACTTCCTGGGCCCTGGGCTGTGGGTTTGTTTCCTCTTGTGCCTGGGGTGGGGAGGAGGTAGGAATAAGACTATCTCAGTGGGGAATGGGGGATCTAAGCAGTGCCAGCAACATTCTGCAGAATAGGCCATGCTCATCTTCCGTGCACCCACTCAGACCTCTCCCCCTCCCATGCCCAGGCCTCACACCCCACCCCGCCTCTCAAGCCACTGTTGGCAGCCAATCCCAGCAACAGGGCTCCTTCGCTTCAATCCCCCCCCACCTGTCAAATCTCTCAGGCCGGGGTCCTGTGCTGGGGTTCCCCAACATTGTGATCTTCTGGAGGGAGAGAGAAAGGAGGGACAGGAAACAAAACTAAGGCAGGTTGAATGCCCGCTGTGTGTCAGGCACCAGGCTTTTGGCTTTTCCCGAAGAGTTACAATTATAGAAAGGTTTCCCCTCATCCCCTGCCCCGAAGATAAGGCCCTTATTTTATACCCTTGTAGACTTTCTTCTACACACACCACACACACACACACACACACACACACACACACACACACACACACGTGTTAATTTTTAAAAATGACATGATGTTAAGTGTTCCACGTGGATTTTCTCCTTTAATCCTAGGGGTTACTATCTGCCCTTTGCATTTCAGGAAACTGAGGCTCCGAGAGGTTATATACTTTTCCTGTCACACAGCTGGTAGCCCTGCCTGGCTCCACAGCCTCGCTCTCCATCCTGAGCACTGCGCTCTGCTGGTGGAGGCTGGCCGTGGCCTCAGTGGGGGCATTTGGGCTGCAGGGCAGTTGAGTAGGAATTCTGGCCCGGAGGCCTGATCTGGCCCTCCCTTCTGCTGCGCTGTGCGAGACTCAAGCCCTGGGGTCAAATTCCAGCCCCAGGAGTCCTTGTTACGCTTAAAAAAGGAGGGGTGTGTGTGTTCTATTGCTATTTAATTGTGGCTCTGCCCTTGAAGCAGACTCCCAGCTCCCAAGGTTCCCAGCTGTCGGTCACAGATAGCCTTGCCATGGGTTTCTCTCTCCAAAAGCCCAGGGGATAGAGGCGGCTGGGGGGTCTGAGACCTGGGCCCCTCACCAGCTGTGCAACCTTGGCAGCTCCTGCCTCTCTCTGGGCCTTGGTCTTCTCCTCAATTCTAAAGTTTCTTTCGGCCCCTGGTTCTTCCCCTAAACAGAGAAGGTGGGGTCTGCAGCTTGCTGGGGGAGGGGGAGAAAGGAGAGGCGGAGGAGAAGCCAGAGCAGTGAAGATGGCTCTGAGGCAGGTGGTGGGTTAGGAAGCGGGGATGGAGTTGAGGAACAGACTTGGAGTCCCTAAACGAGGGTTCAAATCCCAACACAGGACATGAGCAGGTACAGGGGCACCCACGCTCAAGAGAGCCCGTATTTGGTTTCATGCTCTACCATTGCTGACTTGAAATTCTTAGTTTTCTGAATAGGGAGCCCAGTATTTCCATGTTGCACTGGGCCCCACAGATTAGGCTGCCAGCCCTGTTACTGGTTATTAGTCACGTGCCCTTGGGAAGTTACTTCACCTCCTGGACCCTCAGTTTTGTCATCTGCGAAAGAGAGCACTGCTTCTACCGCCTTGGGGTTTGTTTTGAGAAGTAAAGAGAGACTTCAGGCAAAGGGCCAGCCAGGGTAAATCCATACGAGGTGTTAATTCCTAGTAATTAAGACGGTCACCCTTTAGGGCCAGACAGGAAAAAATCTCTCCGGAGCAGCCGCAGTCTCTCTCTCAGCCTGTCCCAGTGCTGTCTGGGGACTGTACACAGGACACTTCAGGCCAAAAGTAAAATCTTCACTGGGAAGCATATCGTTCCAGCATCCCCACAATCCTCTGCTTGTGACTGTACTGGGTCAAGTGGTTTAGGGCCCTTACTGGGCGATGACGTTCTGGGGGTTTTGAGCCTGGGGAGAGAATAGTCTGCCAGGCAGCTGCAGCCGCTGCTTTCAGCCAAGGCAGGGTCAGTCGTCTGCCCTTCACAAAAGAAGGCCCGATGCCCAGAGGCACTCACGGAGTCTCCCCCGGAGCGGCACCCCCGCTCTATGTCACGTCCTGTAGGACCCCCCACTGGACCTGTTTCCACGTTCCGGAAACTCAACCTCCCACAGGTTTCGGCAGTCCCGATTGCCTGGATGAAAAGCTCAGCTCAGCAATTTCCCAACAGTGAGGCCTTGGGCAAGTTGCTAAGCCTCTCGGGGCCTCAGTCTCCTCTTCTGTGGAGTGGTGATAGGCTAGGTAGATAGATAGAAATGAGCAGGAGAAAGAGACCCGGCCCCGGTTAGAAAGCCCCTCGCTGCAGCTCCTACTGGGGTCCAGACCCCCGGCAGCTGCCCTCACTTAGGGCACCAATGCCTCACTAGCCCAGCAGGACTCCAGGCTCACACATGCCCCTAAATCAAAGGGATGTGTTGTTAGAAGACATCCTGCTTATCAGAATATACATCCTGCTTATCAGAGCCATTTTAGTGAGATCCTCAAACAAATCATAAATAGAAACTTGACAGACACTGCCTTGAGAGGCAAAAGGGAGGACTGGGCAGCTCAGCCAGAGAGAAAGAGACAGGGAGAAGGGAGAAGGGAGAAGGGGCGGCAACAATACCCATAGAAATAAAAGCCTTCATACAATGTGAGGAGAGGCCTTTCCCCCTTTTGGGATAGGTCCCCTCCACATCTTACAGTTGTATCTGCTTTTGCTAATAAACTTCTTACTACCCTATACCTGCACAAAACTGTCTCTCGGCTGAATTCTTTCCCTCGAGAAGACAAGAGCCGAGGAAATTATCACAACCCGGTAACGGCTGGCGTGTTGTGTTAAACTACCTTCTGCATGGAAAGTGCTTAGAACTGTGCTGACAAAGGTGAGCCACAGCGGCTGGTCTCCCTGCCTCACCTCCATGCTGAGCCGAGAACACACTCTGAAATGCCAGTCTGACCACGTCACACCTTCAGTGGAAACTCTACAGCGGCTGTTGCTTTCAGGACGAAGACCAAGCTCCTTGCGTGTGGTGAGCACCTGCTCAGCCCCCTTTTCCCCTTCTCCAGCCAATGGCTTGGGGTTTGCTCTGGGAAACCTCCAGCCCCCGGCGCCACTCCTATGATGTGACTGCCTGTCAAGCCCAGTGGGCGTCCTCTCTAGGGATCTTGATCCTTGAGGATGGAGAGGCTGATGGAAAATGGTTGGGGAGGGTTTATGTGGAGATGGCCCCCTGAGTTCTTGCTGCCTGGATCTCCAGGGGTGCTCTGGGCCCCTGTCGTCTCTGAGCCTGGGTCTGTAGCTCTTCTTCTGATTCGAGGCCCTCCCTCACAGCCTGCCATGGGTGTCCTCTTTGCCCACAGCAGCCTGGTGAGTTTCTACCAGACAGCCTGGCATATATATATATATATATATATATATATATATATATATATATATATATATATATATATATATATATATATATATACTCTGTCTCCTACTTACAGCTCCTCCAGCCACATCCCAAAGCAAGCCCTCCCTGAACTTCACCTTCTGTTGTTGTTTTTTGGCTTTGTTTTGTTTTTTTAAAGGTTTCATTGGAGAAGGGGAACAGCCAAGTTGTTGTCTTTTGATCTTAGCTGTGGAGGGCACAGCTAGCTCAACTCCAAGTCCAGTCGCTATCCGGCCACCCATGGCAGCTCACAGGTGCTCAGCTCAAGGTGCCGAGTTCAGTCTTTAGTTGTGGGTGGGCGTAGCCCACCAACCCATGCGGGAGTCAAACCAGCAACCTTGTTGTTAGGAGCACGTGCTCTCACCAGCTGAGCCATCCTGCCACCTGTTGGCAGCTCAGCGGCAGCTCAGCTCGGGCGCAGCTCACTGGCCCATGTGGGAATTGAACCGGCGACCCTGTTGCTCAGAGCTCGCGCTCTTTAACCAACTGAGCCACTCGGCTGGCCTCTCATCTTCTGTTTTTCAGGATCTACCTACAGCTCTCACAGACCATGCAGGCTGCCTTGTGCCTCTGATCCTGCAGTTCCTTCTGCCAGGCATGTCCTCTCCATATTACTTCTTCACTCGTTCTTATCCTCAAGAACCTCAGACATGGTCAACGCCAACCGTTCTCCACACCCCCTGGCTGGCTCTCACCCTCTGGGCAGCCCTGGGCTTCTCTCCGTCTGCACCAGAATTCCCTGTGCATATACCCTTCTCCTCCTCCCCTGTCTGAACCCAAAGCCAGAACCAGGCCCCACTCACCTTAGTTTCTCAGCGGATGCTCAACAAATGTTTGACGGGCTTCAGAACCATGGAGGGTCACACAAAGACGCCTCCCTTGGGACTTGCTCGGGGTCTTCGGGGCTGGCAGGGACTGAATCCATTGCCTGCTGATGAGGCGTCATGAGGGGAATGGCTGAGGAGTGGAAAATGGGGGAGCTGTCCCAGAATCAGAATGAGCCCATCGGCTCTCACCTTGCCCTTACCCCAGCCTTGGGTCCCGCACCTGCCCAGCCCTCATCCCAGCCCCAGCTCAGCCCCAGCCTTTGACAACAAGGCAGGGACAGTCCCCAGGCTTAGGTCCTGAAGGCTCCTTTAGCTTCCCCTTTCCCTGCCCTGGGCCAGGCATGGTCTTGAGCCACGGGCAGGGCTGAGCCTTTCTAGGTTGCTGAGTGCCCAACCTGTGCCCAGCCACCCAAAGTCAGGTAGGAGGTAAAAGGGAGAGTCCTAGGAAAGACCAGTGGAATTTGGGTGGCCCACAAAGTGAGAGCTTCAAGAATGACCCCACCTTGCCTACAGATGACCAACCTTGAGAGAAAAGACAGAAATAACCCAAGTCTCCCCTGAAGTCCCCACGGCTTCTCTATCCCTTCTCCTTGGGAACCGAACCAGGGAGGCGGGGGTGCAGAGGACCACAGAGCCACAGAAAACCTGGCGTTCCACCCACAGCTGGATCCTGCGTGGATAGGTCACGAGGACAGCAGCCAGCATTGTGATGTCATGGCTCAGTTGTGGCTTTGTGCTTCTGGCGTTGAGTGAGTGACCTGGGCCCCTTGCTCCTGCCCTGTGCTCATGTACCTACGTCTGATGCTTGGGGCCCAAAAACTGACAGTGTAGTCCCTTCACCTTCTCTCCCCGCTCCTCCCATGTACTGGGGCTGGCCCAGGACGGGGCCAATGAACAGTGCCCTCAGGGAGACCTTCTTCTCCTTTTCGCCATAACTGGGAACCAGACTTAGGTGAGCGGCCCCAGAACTCTTTGCAAGGCGAGGTTGAAACTACCTGTTAACTAGACCACCTTCCCAGCTTGACCACGAGCTTACGGGTGTCTGTCTCGGTCTCCACTCCAGCTGGATAAGCTCTGTGTATGCTGAGTTTGTGATGTCAGTTAAATGCAATAATGAATGGAGGGATGGGTGGGAAGGGACAGATGACAAAGCTGCCACCTCTCTCTATACAGTCAGCTTTCTGAACCAGCCCCCAGCTCTCACACCAGGACTCTTTCCTGGATACTGTTGGAAGCCAGTTCCTGTTGGAAACCCCAGGCATCCTGGTGACCTTGGGATTTGGTGGTGAGGGGGCCATCCCCATGATGGGGTGGCAAGGGCAATAATGCTGCTACAGAAGGACACATCTGGCCCCTTCAGAGCTGGGGTGCAGCTCAAAGACGCTGGACTTTGGGTTTAGTGAACCCTGAGTCCAAATCCAGTTCTTGAAACAGCTTCTGTTTCCTGTTCTATGACGTGGGAATGAACCTGGTTTCCGAGGACCATCGGAAGGGTCAGAGGACAAAGCTGCCCTGATGGCTGCTGCTGCCACCTCCTTCCTGCCTGGTCCACGTGGCCCTTGTCCTCCAGAGTGGCCCGGGATGATGAAGGGCAATGCCCGTGGCCATGCCATGGACACAGGCCAGGGGTCTGGCCCAAGCAATACCGGTGATGAGGACGGGTACCTGCAGGTGCTGGCCCAGGAACTCTGCCAGCTCCAGGCCAAGTACGAGCTTCCCAGGCCCTGCTGTGCCCCTGCCCCAGCCTGTGCCTCACACAATGGGCAAAGTGGCTAGGACCGAGCGAAAATGCCTGAGGGGTCCAGGTCAGGGAATGGACAGGGAGGGGACTGTCGCCTGGAAGAAAATCAGGAGGGACAGCTGTGGTGAGGGGGTGGGACTTGGCTCCCGTCCTTGGACCTCAGAGCCTGGGCCAGTCCCAGCGGTCCCCCAGTTAAATCTCCATCCCGAAGGCAGGGCTGTGGGGGCCATACCTGTGCACCTGTCAACCCAGCCCCTCTAAAGTCAACCTGCAAGGTTGCCGCCTGGCTTTGAGTAGAAACCCTGGGTCCTCGCCCCTGCCTCCAGAAACCCTTCGATTTCAGGCTGCCCACAAATGCCTGAATTCGATGCAAGCAGATGTGTCTGAACAATTTTATGGAAAAAAGGTCCAACCCTTTCACCAGATTGTACAAGGACTTCCCGGCCCCAATAAGGTTTAGCACTGTGGCTCATGGGGCCACACAAAGTATTTTTTAGGGAAAGGCAATGTTTCCTGCCTTTTTCAGGACTGTGTCGATGAGAAAATGGGGTCCCAGAGGCAGAGTGGCTTGCCCTGGGTCACTCAGAGGTTACTCAGAGATACCCACCCTGTTAGCTCAGCCACCAGGCCAGGGCAGGTCCTGCTCTGCCCTCTGCCCTCGACTCCAGACCTTGATTGGGCCCAGAGTGGGTGACCTATTAGACATGCATCTTGCTTAGAGATGCCCCAAGAAGCAGGCATGGCTGGACAGTGATATGTGGCTGCCTCCCCTCTGGGGGCTTCTGGGACCCCCAACTCAAATTGAGTGCTTACGATATACTAGGTACCCCAGGCATGGCCCTGGCCAGCCTGTGAGGGAGGGTCTCTCATTTTCTGTTATAGATGGGCCACCTAGCCACAGAGAGGTGAAGCACCTGACCATATCACCAGCTAGTAGGGGCTCGGGCCAACCATCACCTGCTCAGCCTCCAGGAAAGGCACCTTAACCCCGCATCAGAAAGACCCCACTTCACTCTTGCCTGGGCCCCTTCCTCATGGCGTGACCCCTGGCATCTGTTTGACCTTTGTGTGTCTCAGGAACTCTGCCAGCAGTGACTTGGGGGTGGAGAGAGTGAAGTCAGTGGTCTGCTGATGGGGATGTGAGGGAGCACGGGTCTGAGCAGGAGACCTCACAAGGCTCACAACTTGTCACTAAAATGTCTCCACAGGCAGAGGAAACTGAAGAAAGAGGTGGAGAAGCACAAGCTTTTTGAAGACTATCTGATTAAGGTCCTTGAGAAAGTCCCCAAGGGTATGTGTGTTGCTTCATCAGAAAGCCTGTCCCATTTGCCCCCTCCCAGCCTCAGGATTGGGGCACAGTGTGTAGCCTTACTGAACCTCCAGCTCATCTGCAGAACGGGGGTCCACAAAGGCAGAAGCCACTGTGGTTGAGAAGGGCGCAGGTGCTGAGCAAGCCTGCCTGGGAGTCCCCTGGCCTGCTGGCTCTCACGGTGGAGCCTGCAGCAAGTTCTCAAGGTCTTGGTCTCTTTATCTGTATACAGTGGGAGCCCCAACAGTCACGTGGATCGGATGAACTCATCCTCTATAAGTATGTAGCATGGCGCCTAGCAGTTTGCTAGCATCCAGTAAACGTGAACTATTATTACTAGTTTTTTCATTTGTCTTTGGTTCTGCTTTATGTTTTGCTGTTATCAACTAAAATTACACAGACATCTGAAATGAGTTTTTGTGTTTTGTTTTGTTTTTATCGTGATTTATACCAGAGCTCACTGTTACAAGTACTAGAGGCTTATTAGGAACGGGAAAGGGAGATAAACATATTTTTATTATCACCATCATTATTATTATCTCAATATGATCAATAATAAAAATAATTATTACCATTTACTAAATATTTACTCTGCACTATGCTCTTTAGTAAATCTTTTTTACCCTGAGCTTCTGAGAACTGTGTTACCCAGGCTCAGAGAGGTTAAGGAACTTGCCCAAGGTCACTCAGCCAGGAAGCGGTGGGGCTGGGTCTCAGACTCTCGTCTGACTTCATAGCCACTGCACTAAGTGCTGGGGAGCCCCAACAATTCTGCCCTGGATGTCAGGGAAGGCTTCATGGAGGAGGTGGCCTCTCATGGGGCTCAAATGAGTTCAGCAAAAGGGAATGGCATTGCAGGCAGAGGGAACAGCACAAATGTAGGCTGGCGCCCTGGCCCTGCATGGTGGGTTTGGGGATGGTGAGTTCCAGAATGTCGGAGCACCAGGACCTGGCAGGGGTGCTGGGAAATATGACTGGGAGTTTGAGCAGCATCAAAGAGCCTTGAGCACCAAGACAACTTTGGGGTTGAAGCAAACTCAGCATCCACGGCTGCTTCTGGCAGCTTCCTGGTTTGGAGCCTCCCTAATTCAGCAACTCAGCCCTGTTCTACCCATCCAGGATGAGTAACTCTCAGAGCCTGGGACCCCAGTCACTCAGCATGGCAACACCTTCTGCCCGCTTCTTTCAGGCTCCTCCCAATCAGTGAGCAGTTTCTCCTCAGGGGCAGTCTCCTGCCTCAATAGGCAGCCTTCCTTGATCCAGGATCTGAGACTGTGAGGCAGCTTTTCAAATGTTGATGCTTCTTTTGAAGAGACAGGAGGTGGGGGATGGGGCCCAAGAGCTGCTGGACCAGTCCTGCTGTCTTGGAGTAAGCCCAGCGTGGGAGTAAGCCTCTCAACTCTGAGGCTGTAGCTGGAATTCTGGGAAAACACCTATTAGCATCACCCACTGCAGGGGGCAGGTGAGGGCCAGCTCTCCTGCCCACCCATCCCGCTGTGGCACTGTCTCCATAGGCTACGATGAAGGAGAGGAGCCAGAGGAGGCCCAGGTGGAAGCACGGGTGGAGGCCATGGTAAAGCGCTACTGGAAGCTCTTCACAGTCAGCCAGGACGCCCAGAAGCACCTGGAGGCCTTCTCCAAGATGAACCAGGCCGTCCACCAGAGCCTGGAATCTCTAGAGGATCGCCATAGAACCCTTATCCCGGTAACAGCTGCCTGCAGCCTGGCCCATTCCCCTTGGCCCGGAGAACATGCCTCTGCACCCCCGGGGAAGGCCTGGAGCAGCCGTGGGCTGCTGAGAGGGTGTGAGTGGGACTGTCACTCCAGAGCCTTGCTCTGAGTCCCTTTCTCTCCTTCTGCTGGCTGGCTGACTCGGGGTTTCTCCTGAGGCTCAGCTTATGCTTAAAAGGTGTTTTTTTATGGTCGAAAAGCCATGAGTCCTGGATTCAGACACACTGGGGTTCAAATTCCAGCTCAGCCTCTGATTAGATGCATGGCCCTGGGCAAGTTTGTACCCTCTCCGAGCCTCCGTTTCTTCATCTGTCAAATGGGGGTGATGCAACTTAGCTGCTAGGTTGTTGAGAGACAATGAACTCAAATTGTGTCAAAGTAACTGCCCCCAAGAAGCCACCTCTCTCTTTCCTTCTTGGTTAATCTTGTCATAAATAGAACTTTCACCAGGAAGCACGGGCATTCCAGGCAGAAGAAACTGCCCTGGCAAAAGCATGGCATGAAAAAATTGCCTGCTGCAGCTGGGACCTGGAGACACGCAGGGGAAGGGGACTCCGGAGGGAGAGCAAGGCTGACAGGCTGGTTGATTCTTGCAAAAGACAGAGTCGTTGCGTGACGTTTTTTGCAGAGAGTCTCTTCCCCCTACTGGCAGAACCGGAAACCTACACCATTTTTACTTTTTTTTTTTTTTCCTTTGAAGAACTGAGACCCTTTATGGGGGACTGGGGCGGGGGGGGGGGCAGTGTGATAAGCATTTTACATGCTTTATCTCATTTCAATCTCACCCCAGCCCCTCCAGGTAGGTGCTGAGACTAGGGGAAGTGAGTGAGGTGAATATGCCAGTGCATGATGGGATCCATCTTTGTTACAATTTTAATATTTTGTTCATCACGGATTTTTGTGCATTAACTTTGATTTTTAAAAAACGTTGCATTAAAATATTATTTATCTTAATTACTGAGTTTTTTTGATGCCCCCTTAAATTTTATACCTTAGTCCCAGCCATGCTGTTCTTCCCATTTTCGAGGAAACTAAGGATCAGGGAAGCGAGGACACTTGTGTAGGTCCTGTGTCCTCCAAACAGCTCCCGCGGGGCCTGGAGTGTGCTCAGCACAGCCCTGTGGCCCCCACAGGCCTGCGCCACAGCAAGTCCTTCACAGCCTCGCTCCCCGGTGTCCTCCTAGTAGCCCCTGAGGCCAGAAGGACGCGGGTTGGTGGCTCTGGTTATGGCGAGGAAAACGGGGCTCCAAGGGCTGAGCTGGGGTTGAAACCCCAGTTGGCCTGGACATGCTCCGTCCTGCTCTCCTGGTGCTTTGAATGACCCCAACTACCCAGACTTTCTCCTCTTCCCACCCCCATCATCACTCAGACCACCCTGGGCAGTGAGCTCTAGGGCAGGCTTGCTGCACTGAAATGACCCAGCCCTTCTCACCACAGAACCTCAAGACCCAGTTGTGTCAGCTGCAGAAGAGGTGTAACCGCAGGCAAAAGCAGCAGCGGCAGTTGGAACATAATGTCATCTACGAGAAAGACACGGGCAGCTACACTGTGAGTTCAGTCTGCTGGGCCAGGGGTGAGGGCAGGGGCTGGGGGCTGCTGTCTCCTTACCCCTCAACACACACACACACACACACACCTGCCCTCTTTCTCTCCATGGTGACTTAACTTTCAGAGGGCTTCTCGAAGATGGGGCAGATGTTACTTTACAGATGGGAAAACTGAGGCCACAGACAGTAAAGGACCCAGCTCTACCATGAACCAGAGTTGGGCTCCCCCAGCCCAGTCCCAGGGCCCGGCATATACTGGGCGCTTATTCAGTCCTTCTATCACGCTTGTGGTTAATAACCTAATGACATTTGAGTGAGTGGTCTTTGTGCACTATCTTCAGTAATTCCTATATCTCTCTGATCATTAAGGGAGTGCTTAGCCCAAGGCCTAACACAAAATGGGCACGACTGACTATTATGTGATTCTTCCCCATACCTGTTTCACAGATGAGAAAAGTGATACTCAGAAGCATAAGCCATGATTGAAGTTCATGACCAGGGGCCAGGATTTCTGAGCTCAAGCTCTCGAGCTGCTTCTTATTGGCCTTGGGAATATGGACTTGTTTCCCTCCCAACCCCCATCCTCACCTGTAACCACAACCAGGGCCCTTCTGGCCTCAGGGGCTGCTGGGAGGATGTAGGGAGCAAAGCCGGGATTGTCCTGGGCACACTCTACCTGGACAGGGTGTAGTCAGCCATGTAGGACCCTCTCAGGCCTCATGGGATCCTAATTTAGAAGACATGAAGGTTGGGGTCTGTAGGCTGCTGACCTCCACTCAAGAGTTTAAAGGAGGAGTGGACTGGCCACAGTTTATAGAGCCCCTCCTGGGTCTTTTTAAGGTGGGAAGCAAGGCTGACGCAGCTGACCACAGCCCCGGAGGCCTGAAGTCCAGCACCGTGGCACGGCCTGGAGCGGGGAGCGCTGGGTTCCTCGGTGCCCCTTCCGAGCCCCTGCCCCAGGTGTGGACCACAGGTGTCTCCAGCCAGGAGGACCCTCAGACCCTGAGGGAGGGTGGGACTGATCAGAGCATCTTTGGGCGTGGAGCACAGACCAAGACGAGAAGGTGGCTCCTGGCTCCAGGGTGTTTCTCTGGCCTGAGTGAGCTGGGGACAGGATGCGGGGTGGGGGGTGCTGGGAGAGAGTCTGAGCTGCTTCCCCCTCCCCCTCCTCTCCCCTCTTCCCTCTTTCTCTCCCCCTCCCACCTCCCCTTCCTCCTGCAGAACCAGCTGCTCAGCTATATAGAAAAGACCATCGACAACATGGCCCAGCAGTGCTGTCCCTCAGCCCGCACTGTGCCCAAGAGCATGGGCCTCTTCTCCAAGCTCGACCTGATTCAGGTGAGGACTCCCACCTCCCAGGCTGGCCCCAACCTCAGCCTGTCCTGGGCCACGGCTCGTGAGGCATCCGTGTACCTCTTCTAAGAGGCGTGTCTTGCATCGTGCGTGGATGTTCGGTGGCCGGGTGGGATTCAGGCATGGTGTGACCCGAGGCTCAATGGCGCCATCAAGGACCTGGCCGTTCCCCTTCCCTGCCTGCCGTCTGCAGCATTGGTCATAACGTGGCTTCATTCTAGGTGACAGCGTGCTTTCCTCACTTGAGGCAGGTTCAGTGGAGGTATTCAAACAGAATCCTTAGCCCCTCTGGAACACCGAGGGGCAAGACCCTTCTCCAGTGTTGTCCAGTAGGGAGGAAGCCTGTGTCCTAGTTGCGAAGGACGTCACAAGAATGTCACAGGCAGTGTCAGGGCCACTCCGTGGCACAGCTCAGGGGCACCATTCACGTTGAAGTCCACATCATGGGCATCCCCTGTGGCTTACCTCCTTCAGGCTGCGATATGAGTGATGTAATTTTGAATAAGGGCACATTTGTCTACATAGTCACAGTGTATGAATTTCATCTTCTTTCCCCCCAAAAGGAAGAAATTACAGAGTGATATCGGGGGGGTCCCAAGGGTCTCCTGTAACAATCACTCCGCCTAGAGTAACGAGTTACCTGCATGTGCCCAGCATTGTGTTAGGTAAAGAGTTGGAGGTGGGGGACATACGGGGTCACCTGGTCCTTAAGAAATGAATGCCTTTCAGAGAAGGGGGCAGTCAGGGTGGGGGTCATGGACATAGCAGTGAGGAGAGGCAGGCGACCACATTCAAGCAGCCACAAGGAACCAGACTCAGAGTCAACCAGCGTTGCCACCACTGGGCTGTGCAGTTTCAGGCAAGTCACGTCACCTCTCTGAACTAGGTTTGCTCATTTGCCAATTTGTCGTTGATACCACATCCTTTCCAGGACCCCCGTGAAAGCTAAAGGAGATGTAGGCAAATGTTGATGGTGCTGTGGTCCCTGTGAAGT
This sequence comes from Hipposideros armiger, assembly GCF_001890085.2. Taxonomy (NCBI): domain Eukaryota; kingdom Metazoa; phylum Chordata; class Mammalia; order Chiroptera; family Hipposideridae; genus Hipposideros; species Hipposideros armiger. The sequence goes on from NW_017731419.1 coordinate 839,482, forward strand.
GCTATCCAGGATCTAAAGCATTGTCAGGTGAGAGACTTATTTTTCCTCCCAGGACTTTATGTTGGACAAAATGGAGACTGTGAAATTGATCTCACTGCTCACGGGACCCAGAGTGTGTTGGTCAGGCGACAGCCTCAAGGACCAGAGATTCAGAAGGTACCCCGGGCCCTTCAGGAAATGTCCAAATGGTCAAGATTGGACCCCCAGGATTCCCCTTTCCCAGCACCCAAACGTCTGAGTACTCCAGCCTGTACTGACCCAACCGCGGCCACGCAGGCCCCACTGGCATCATGACCACCTCCTTACCTGCTTGGCCTCCTTTTCTTACCGCCAGCGCCCCTGAGTGGGTGGGAGCCAGCCTAGGGGCAATGAGAGGGCGACTGGGGTCCTGGGGCCAGTTGGGTTGGGGGGTGCTCTTCCTCATATTGGGTGATTGCCCAGGATCAAGGAGAGACCCGCCTGGGACCATGGGGAAGAGGACTGGGGGTTCCTCAGTTGGAGGCAGCAGCCAAGTGGGAAGTCCCAGTTTGGGGATCTGTAACCAGGAGCTGGGGCTGCCTTTCTGTCATCAGTGGGTTCATCTGAGACCGAGGAGCTTGGGAGGGATGTCTGGCTATTGGGAATGTCTGAGTCACATGAACTCTCATAAAGAGCCACCCAGAGCTGTAGGATGCGTAGGCGCTTGCCCTGCACACAGCAGACTGGGGAGCACAACAGACTGGAGGCACTGAATTTAGGGGAGCATCTCATTCCTGGCTCCCAGGAACTGAATACCAAGTCGGTGCCCTCTGCCCACCCTGGGTTCCAGAGCTGCCTGGAATGAATGCTACTCTTAGATAGACCTTGGCAAGGCATGGTGCCTCTCTCGGCTGGTTTTCCCACCTGTAAAATTGGGTAAGAGGATGTCTAAGGCAGCCCCCTCTCTAGACTGACGTTCTAGGTCAAGGCTGGAAAAGCAAGGTCTGCGTGGAAGCCACTGGTTAGGTTTTATTGTGTCACTGGGGTAACATCATCCTAGAAACCATCACAGTCCTGAAAAGAATTCACCTCTGGAGATCAACTGATGTTAATTGATTTAGGTAAAAATTGAAATTTAAGGGCAATCCATGAGCTGCAAACAGTGGTGGGCCAGCAAACGAACTTTCAAAGGCGTGTTTCAGAAAAGATGCTGCTACTCAGTCAGCAAACCCCAAGGGTCTGCTGTATGCCAGGTGCTACTGGGAGAGGAAGATGGGAGCCTCAGACGGAGCGAGGGAGGAGAGTGGGTAGGACTCGGCCACTGGATTAAATAGGGGAGCTACACATAATAAAGATGGCTGAGTGTGGTCAGGTCTTAAGGGCAGTTTAAACAAAAGGGACCCGGGGGCCGGCCGAGTGGCAAGATGGTTAAGAACTGGCTTGGGACGCCAGAGGGCCCTGGTTCGGATCCCACATATGAGGGCCAGTGACACTGCCCTCTACAGCTAAGATGCTGAACAACAGCTCAACCTGGAGCTGGGCTGCCATGAGTTGCCAGCGAAGGCGTAGGCTGCAGCCCCTGTGGCAGTGGGTTGCCATGGGCTACCGTGTGTAGCCAGCAGCCAGCGTGAGCAGCCAGCAGCCACAGTGAGTGGCCATCCAGAAGCTGGCGACTGATCTGCCTCACCTGGGAAGAGCGCAATGATGGTGCCAACTTGGGCCAGTAAAGCAACGTCCTCCACAACTAGACTGAAGAACAAAAGGACAGCAACTTGTCTGTTCCCCTTCCCCCAATTCCCCAATAAAAATATTTCCCCCAATTCCCCGATAAAATCTTTATTTAAAAAAAAAAGGGGGACCTGGGGAGGGAGCAGCCTGTGGCATTTCAGATCTCACAGGCCTTTGGAGCAAACAGCACATCTCAGGTGGAGCTTGAGTCAGATTTCAGGAGGAGGAGGAGGTTGGGGGAGGGCTGAAGAAAGGGAAGGAAACACAGGGCTAGGGACTTCCTGTTTGGCTGCAGCATGAAGAACCTGACCGGCAGCCTGAGAAGGCGGGCTGGGAAATCATCGTGGGGTCCCAAAACCAGACCACGAGGTTTGGACTTCTATCCAGAGGCCACGCATGAGGGTGTCTTAGTCCATTTGGGCTGCTATAACAAAATAGTGTAGCCTAAACAACAGACATTTGTTTCTCACAGTTCTGGAGGTTAAAGGTCCAAAATCAAGGCACCAGCAGGTCCGGTGTCTGGTGAGAGCCTTCTTCCGGGTTCACAGATGACTGTCCTCTAGCCATGTCCTCACATGGTGGAAGGGATCTCTTTTATAAAGGCACCAATCCCGTTCATGAGAGCAGAGAGCCCTCAGGACCATCTCACCTTCCCAAAGCTCCACCATCACGTTGGGGTTTAGGTTTTCAACCTAAGAATGGGGCCGCGGGGAGCAGGGGAGGCATAAACATCCAGTCCATTGCAGAGACTCCCTCACAGGCCCACCTCCCTCAGTTGTCTTTCTTTCCCCACCACATTCACTTTCCAAAGAGATCTGAAGTATCCTCTTAGCCTCCCTGCAACGTGGGGACATGTTAGGCCAGTCAATCTTGGATTTGAACGTTCACCAGGAAGGCTTGTAACAATAGAGTGTGGCCCTGAGCTTCTGGTCCAGCAGGTCTGGGGTGGTGAGGTCTTAGAATTTACATTTCTAACAAGCGCCCAGGTAAAGCTGATGCTGGTGGTCCTGGAACCACACTCTGAACACGGCTGCTTTAGCATCACGGCAAATCCTAAATACCTAAGCCGGGGCCTGCCCCACCTGGGGAACCATCTCCCCCTACCTGGACTCCAGTTTCCTTCTGTGTGATGGGGATGGGCCTGGCATTCTGGGAGGGCCACCCGCACCCTGTCTAACCTGCCTAACTAATCTCCTGCAAGGTGCTGGACTTAATACCCACTATGGGCCCAGGGCACGGATCGCTGGATTTGGAGCTTTGCCTGTTAAGGCCCTGTGGAGAGCTGGTTGTCCTTCTGTCCCCTGCCATCTGCCTGCTGTGTACCTGTTGTGCATTTGTAGGTCTAGTTCAGATGTTTTGTCACACTCCTTGGGAAGGAGGAGGATCAGAACAGATGCCTGGCCATGAACCTACACTCTAACAAGCTCCCAGGTGGGGTTTGCTGCAGATGGGCTCGAAACACAGGGTGAGAAATACTGGGTATCTAAATGTCAAAACCCGGTCCACATTTACGTGGTCCTCAGTCAGGAAGGACTTTGGAAGCATGAAAGCAACAGAAGTGACACCTGAAAATAATCTGACCACAAAAAAAAAATTTAAAAATACATGTATCTAAGGACACATCAAAACATTTAAAGACAATAATCTGTGGGAAAGTGTTGACATATTAAAAAAGGTACAATGTTTTTGATATTTAAAAAATAAACTTACAAAGTAAAAAATATCGACATGAATTGTTACATTCAGCAAACCACAAAATGAGTAAACATGGCCTATAAACATGAAAAATATTTCACGTCACTAAAAATAAAAGTAAACCATATAATTTCTGCCTAAAACTTTTTAAGCTAATATACTAATGCTTATAAGATTGGCTCTCCAACACTTTGCATAATAAACTCTGGAAAGCAATTTGATAAGAAGTCTCAAGAGGCTTAAAAAATGTTTATGTCCTTTGGCTCAAGTCATCCTAGGTCAAGAAATTTAAGTTAACAACACCAGAGCTATTTGGTTCCAAATGACAGAAAGCCCAACTCAACTCAGTTTATGCCAAAAAGAGAGTACATTGGCTTTTAAAACTGAAAGGCCAGGGGTTCTAGCTTCAGGCACAGCTTAATCAGGAGCTCAGTGTCAATAGAACCCAGCCACTCTCTGTCCCTGAGCTCTGTTTGTACATCTTGGCTTCATTCTCAGGCTCTGTGTTAACAAGATAGCTGCCAACCGCCTTGGCCCTGCACCTCGAAAACTGAAGTCCGAGGAAAAGGGAGCATGTCCCTTCCCAGTAAGTCCTGGGAAAGTCCCAGGGTTCACTCTGATTGGATCACCTGAGGTCATGTGCCTCCCTTTAAACAAATCGCTGATTGACCAGGTCTATGCAATGTGTCCATTCTAACCTACTTATCTCTCTCTCACCAATCTTTCTAACCAGGAGGGATTCCATGCTCTGATTGGCCAGGCCTGGGTTACATTTTTGTGTGGGTTTTACATCTTTCCTGGCTAGAGGCCATTCCCCTGGAGCCGGTGGTGGATGCCACATGAACTTCATGGACTGAAAGAGGACAGATGGTTGCCCCAAAGGGAATTCAAGCTCCTGTTATCAGAGAGAGGTAAGACCTGGAGCTGGGCAAGCAAGAATAAAAATGTTTGTTGCAGATGCAATAAAGTGTCTGTATGAAGATGGCTACCACATTGTTATTTATAATAGCCAAATGGAAACAACTTAAAAATCTGAGAGGACGAGTTCAATAAGTGATGCCCAAACTTTATGATTTTATAATGCAGCTGCCATTAAATTACATGTCCCAAAATATTTAATGTAAAGAAAAATATAGGGTGTAAAGCAGGGATTTTTAAAAAGTAGACTATTAACCCAATTTGGTAAAAAGTGTATATATAAAAGAACAAGGAAACATGCTGAAGCAGTGCTTCTAGGTGGGAGCACCCTGACCCTGGGGAGGAGTGGGAAGTGTTAGACCCACCTAGGGCAGCCGATCAAACTCATGGTCCCAACTCTCCACCCCTCTGTGGTGTCAACTACATCCACATTCATGCCAGAATCTCCTGGTGGGCACAGTATTCACTTCCGCCTCTTGACTTCGGGTTGGCCATGTGACTTGCTTAGGCCAATAGGGCAGTGGTGATTATGACACAAGCAGAGGCTTAAAACATGATTGTGCAGTGAGGCTTAGCCACGTGCCTCTGGGGGCCCCTTAATTCCAGGGGAAGAGAGGCACGTGGAGTAGACATGGAACCAACCTGCCACACGCATCCACTGAAATCATTCAGTCCTCAGCCAACCCACGGACCCCTGAGTGAGAAATAAATGCATATAATTTGTAAGCCAGTGAAGTTTGAGCTTGTTTGTTAGGCAGTATTATAGCAATAGCTGTCTGATACACTTGCATACTTGAAATTCCATGCTCTCCAATTCCAAGAATCACCAGCATGTGGGGACCAGTCTACCTGATGGGCATGAATTGTGTCCCCGAGGAATGCTGGGATGCAGAAAAATGACTAAGAACTCTGGCCATGATGGTGGTCGTTAGCTCTGTTAACCATAGTGGTTAGCTACCTGGTTAGCTCTGATTGTAGGATTCTAGTGTTTTAATTTTTTCCTTATTCTTTATATAGTTTCCAAAGTTTCTGCAATGACCATGTTTACAATAAGAAAAAATGTTTTATTTAAAAATTGGAGAAATTAATTGGAAACAAATTCTTCTTGGCACCTGACTGATCCTAACCTTTGGTGTCTCCAAGGAGAAAGCTAATACTCAAGTCCTTCACCCATAGGACTGTCTTCCAGTCTCTGAAGATGGGGTTTTTGGCCCCCGTATATTGCTTTTTCTCCAAGTTTGGCAACTCTGGTTTCTTGAATGTGGCTCCACTCTCTGAATGGGTGTCCCTTCATCTCTAGCCTTATAACATGGTGTCCCAATCTGAGTTCCATTCTCCGGGTAAGGAAGTTGGCCAGACAGAGGCGACAGGAAACACCTGGAAGAGGCTTCCTTGTCGTGGCCCCAGCTAGAAAGGCGCTGGGCATTCCAGCCTTCCTCCAGCCCATCATCCTGGGGGCCATGCCTTGCCCAGCTCTGCTCTTGGCCCAGGAATGGCCTGAGGCTTGCGCTCTGAGGCTATAAATGTCTCCAAGGGAACGTCTCCAAGGTCTTCAAACCCAAACGGCCTGGCCCTTGCATGTCCCTCGTTGCTCTTATCAGGCATCTCTAGAAAATGCTACAAAGTTTCCATGCCCTTTGGTGCCAAAGCTGACTTGTCCCTGGCTGCCAGCTGCTCGGGTTCTCTGCACGATTTAGTAAGGTGTGGAACAGTGCATTGAGAACCCAGCAACAGGGAGCCCTGGGACCCCAGCCTCTCCAGCACTGTGGAAGGGGATGTGTGAGGGCAGGAGCTGCGTCTCCTTGGCCCCTAACTGTGCCTAGCTGGGACATGGCACAGAGCAGACATTCGGTATTGGACAAGCAGGTGCATGTGAGTGAATCAGGAGAGGTAGGCTCCTGTTGGCTGTCCCCACCATGAGAACTCCCCAAATGTGGTTCAGGACGCTGCTTATGGACCATGGTACCTCACAGAGTCCTCCCTGTAACCTGTGAGCTGGAAAGCATCCATTTCCTAGCTCCATACTACAGAAGGGGCAGCTGCAGCTCAGTGCAGTTATGTAGCTCATCCAAGGTCACACAGCTCTCAGTGGTTGAGTGGGGACATTAACTCAAGTCCATTGACTCCAAATGGAACAACTATCACTGTAGCTGGAAATGCTTTGGTAGCAAAAAGAACAATAAGAACAAGAGGTCACATGCATTGGACACTCGTGTGTGCCAGGTACTTTGCTGAGCTTGTCATCACTCATGCAGCCTTCATACCAACCCTGCGAATGTGACTGTCCCCATTGTACAGATGGGGAAATGGAGGCTCAGAGAGGTTAAAGGCTGGCCCAAGGTTGCACAGCCCCAGAGTCAGGCCCCATGTCTGCCTCCTTTCAGAGTTGGTGCTATAGGCCAAAGGTAGCACAGGCATGAATCATGAACAAGAGGCAGGAGTCAACAGCTCAAGTTCAAATCTGCATAACAGTTTCCAGGTGGAATCAAGGGAGAGTGTGCTGCTGTAAATCCCTGCTACTCAGTGTGGTCTGGGGATCTGCAATCATGGGTGACACCTGAGAGCTTTCAAGAACGGCAGAGTCGGCATTTTAACAAGGTTCCTGGGGGATTCGTGTGCACAGTAGAGCACTGGTCTAATTTGCTCTGAGGTAGTAAGCCTGGCGTCACCCTCAGGTGAAGGTGTGACAAGCTCTCAGCATCCAAGAGGTCCACCGAAGGGGCTGTGAACTGGGATGAATGATGTGTCCAGCCAGCCAGTCAGCCACCTGAGCTCCCACTGAGAGCTGTACATGGTCCTGAGTGTGCCTGGAGGGAGATGCCTTCTGCCCCGACTGTCCTTTCCCTACCCCGCCTGTCCCCAGCCTCACCTCCTCCATGAAGCCTCCCCAGCTGTCCCTGCCCCAGGGAGAGAGAGTAGAGCTCACCTCTGGTCTCCCGGCTCCTCATTCAAGACTCTCGAGAGCGCCTGCTTTCTTATAGGTGTCACTCAGTTATTTACACTTATATCTCCCTCCCTGGAAGGAGAGTTTCTCAACAAGAACGATTCTGTTTTAACCTCTTATCCCAGCACTCAGTGTGGGGTCTGGCACAGAGTAGGCCCTCAGTAAATATGTACAGGATGAATGCATCCTTACATCCTCATAACAAATGATAAATGAATGAGTGAAAGTTTTAAGCAAAGGAGTGAATCTCTAAGGGAAAAATTTAAGGAACATGGAGAAGCCAAAAGTGAGGAAGATTTGGGGACTTGGCTATCACTTGGCCCTCACGGTCATCCATGCCCCATGCACAGGGGCCAGGAATGCCCGGGGCCATGCCACCTCCCAGGATGAGCTGTCTCCCCAGCAGCCACCCAGGATGAGCTCTACTAAACCAGGCAAGGGTTTACCAGTTCTCCAGTGGAATTATCAGGGAAGAGTTCACTCTCCCCCTCTCCGCAGCACCACAAACCATGGGAATGCTGCAGCCAGTCACTCTGGGCTGCTGCCGAGGAATGAGAGAGGAGGGTGCCTTGGGACAGCCGGCACCCACTTGAGCCAGGATGGCACCCATCTCTTAGGAGTCAGCAGAGCCTTGCTTTGGGGTGAGCGAAGTCACACAGGCCCACAAGGCCCTTTCAAGCCTCTCAGGCCTTACTGGAATGTAACACATGGAGTTGGGATGAGTGAGATGGGGAGAAAATAGAAGAGCAGAATGAGCCGTGGTGTGTGTGTGTGTGTGTGTGTGTGTGTGTGTGTACACATATCTATTCACATGCACACATATATGAGTATTTACATACATTTAAATGGCTGGATAGATATTACCGACTGTAGAAGATGAATTTGGGAAGAAATGACTAAAAATAAGAATTCATAAGATCCCATAATATCTATAAAACTCGCTGATGGGGGTGGGGGCCAGGGGTTCTTAAATTTTCTTTTTTTCCCCTTTCCTACAAAATAGTATAGCACATCATTTAAAAATATTCAGGGCCGGCCAAGTGGCACGATGGTTAAGAACTAGCTTGGGACGCCAGAGGGCCCTGGTTCGGATCCCACATATGAGGGCCAGTGACACTGCCCTCTACAGCTAAGATGCTGAACAACAGCTCAACCTGGAGCTGGGCTGCCGTGAGTCGCTGGTGACGGCGTGGGCTGCAGCCCTGTGGCAGTGGGTTGCCATGGGCTACCGTATGTAGCCGGCAGCCAGCGTGAGCGGCCAGCAGCTGCAGAGAGCGGCTGTCCAGAAGCCGGTGACTGATCTGCTTCACCCGGGAAGAGCGCAATGATGGTGCCAACTTGGGCCAGTGAAGCAACGTCCTCCACAACTAGACTGAAGAACAAAAGGACAGCAACTTGTCTGTTCCCCTTCCCCCAATTCTCCACCGCTGTTCCCATCCCCCAATTCCCCAATAAAAATCTTTAAAAAAAATAAATAAACATGTCTTGAGGGCTGGCCGAGTGGCTCAGTTGGTTAACAGCTTGCTCAAGAGGGTGAGCTCTGAGCAACAGGGTCTCCGGTTCAATTCCCACATGGGCCAGTGAGCTGCGCCTGAGCTGAGCTGCAGCTGAGCTGAGCTGCAGCTGAGCTGCCAACAGGTGGCAGGATGGCTCAGCTGGTGAGAGCACGTGCTCCTAACAACAAGGTTGCCTGTTCCAGATGGTGGCTACGCCCACCCGCAACTAACTGAACACAGCACCTTGAGCTGAGCGGGGCGACTGGACTTGGAGCTGAGCTTGCTGCACCCTCCACAACTAAGACTGAAGGACAACAACATGGCTGTTCCCCTTCCCCAATTCCCCAACACTGTTCCCTTCCCCCAATGCCCCAACGCTGTTCCCCTTCCCCAGTTTCCCAATAAAAAATCTAAAAAAAATAAAAATAAATAAACGTGTCTTTTTCAACTTTGTCCCTGGGGGTGGGAGCCAGGGCAGCCTACTGCCTCCAGGGCTGGCCCCCTGCTCTGCTCCCTGGCGTGGGCATGGGGGCGGTGAAGGGAACTCCAGCCCTCATTTTTTTCTGACCTTCCCCAGCAGTGAAGCAACACATGAACTTTTATCTCAACGAGTTTTCCAGGTCAAGGTTGCAAACTCTGATGTAGGGGGGGTGGGGACAGTGTGGACATGCTGCACAGAGGAAAAGGAAGTAAAGCAGTTTACAACTTGGGGTTCTGCTCCTCCTGCAGAGACCCTGCCTGCAGCTCCCTGGGCAGAGAGTGTCAAGTGCACAAAATAGCACAACGCAAAGGACACCAGGAAAATGGGCCTGCATGAAAACAGCTCCTGCCAACATGGGTGTGGCTGCCTGAGATCCCTCCATTGGAGGCTCAGTTTATTGATCCAGGAAGGATGTGGATGATGTCCTTCCTGGCATGCAGACATAAGCCTCCTTGGGGCTCCTCCTGTCATGTGCAAACCCCTCTGTCTCCTTTAGGCTTACTCACACAAGGATGAACAAGAATCAGGCCCCAGTAACCACCCTGCTAAGCCCATGTATATTGGGCACTTACTGGATACCAAATACAGTGTCAAGTGCTTTTCATGGTCATCTCATTTAGTCTTCCTGAGTGCCCTTTGAGATAGGTATGAATACCCCCACTTTACAGTCAAGGAAACTGAGGCTCAGAGAGGTGTGGCTTCCTCGAGGCGTGATGCCATGGGAATCATGACATGAATATACTTGATGCCACTGTCCACCTTGTAATTACCATGTCCTACTGCCCCCTCCAAATCACAGTCACAAGGGATCAGCACCAGAGAAGGACAGATGTGGTATGGTGGGAATTCAGAAGAATTCATGACCAGCTTGGCAATCTGGGAAGGCTTCATGGGGGAGGAGCCAGCATTTGAAAGATGGGTGGGATCTGACAAGTGGAGTCTGTGAAATGGGCGTTCCAGGAGGAGAAAAGGTTCAGAGGTGGGAAAGCACGTGGAAGGTTCTGGGCACTTGAAGCCACCCTCTGAAGTTCATGTACTGGGCAGGGTAAGGAAGACAGAGGACAAGAAAGGTGGACTGGGGCCACATTGTAGAGAGTGAGTTGGGGTCATTCTTCTCAGAAAAGCCAGACCATGGGTCACATGGGACACAGAGCCCATCCCCGGGTGCTGGGGGTGTCCTTTTGCTACAGGTCCTTTGCTGGTCCTCTTCTCTGAACCTGTGAGGCCATCATGGCCATCCCCCGACCCCTCCGCCCAGACACCTGGACACCAGGTAGAAGGGGTACAGGGAAAAGAGAGCCAATATATTTCCGACAGAACATGTTAACCCCCAGTCACAGGGAAGCCCCTAAAAGATCTGCTCACATTTTCAATTCAGAACCAGCTTGACAACCAATTGGATTCTTTGTAAACCTTTTTTCTCCTCTAACCAGATTTTAGAGAGCTCAGGAAGAAGCCTGATTAATTACAGACTAAAGAGATAACACTTTTCCCGGCTTATTCGGGCTACAGTTGAGGAAAGATTCCGTTAAACATATACTGAGATTCTGGGAAAGACTGTTTTGTTTAAAAGCTTCACTACTAAAAACAATTTTTAAATTTCTTCATTTTTAATCTCCCAGATTGTCCAATCCTCTCATTGGATCAGGTATCAGAGGCCCAGAGAGGGCCTAGAAGTCACTTGAGGCCACACAGCAGCGAGTGGCAGAGTCTAGCCACCCTAGGCCCAGGGTTGCTGCGAATTCAGCCCAGCACTACTTCCACAGGGCAATGCCTGCTCGGTTTGGAGCTGCTGTGACTTGGGGCGGGAGGAGAGTGGGTCAACAGCTCAGGGCTTAGAGCCATCGTCATGAGTGCTCCTAGAAGCCTCAGCTCACTCAGGGTCCTCCTCCTTAGGACTCCAAATGCCTCAGATATGGGCTTGACCAGGGCTAAGCCTGAGACCACGCCCCATGCAATGTCCCCCACAGGCCCTTCTCTCCTCTCCCTGGCAGACCCCTTGCCTGCCCCCGCACAGGGCCACACCTGACTCAGTCATTCTTCCACCAAGTGAAGCCTAACACAGCCTACAATGAGCACTGGAGGAGGAGTCAGAAGTCCAGGGATCCCGTCCTGCTGGGCTCCGTCCTAGCTGAACAGCATTGAGAGCTGCTCCTGTCACCACTCCGGCTTCCCTGGCTGTAAAAAACAAAGAGCAAAAACTCCCCCAAAGCAAATAGGGGCCAGGGGAGTACATGAACCCCACCCCCACCCCCGCCCAGTCACGTACATGGCTCCTCCCCAGAGTGAATTCAAAACCAGCTCTTGTGTCAGGTTGCCTGGGATTGACTCCCACTGAGTGCTGTGTGAATTTGGCCAAGTACCTTCCTCAGTTTTCTCATCTGTAAAATAGGGATAATAGGAACGACCCCCATAAACTAGTTTTGAGAAAACTAAGAAAGATAATATAGGGTGAGAGTTTAGGATGGTGCCTGATATACAGTATATGCTCAATAAAAATTAGCTGTTATTGTTATTGCTCCTTGAGCCTGGATTGACCCCACACACCCCACCTAGTAAAGAAGACTCATTTGGAAGACAGGTGATTGTCTGCCCAAGAGCCTAGCCTGGTTCCTGGGGCAGCCGAGTGAGAGTGGGGTGGGAATTGCTTAATACCTGCTATTAATACGTGTAAAGTGGGAGCATGCAATGCACTGCAGCCCCCTTCCCCACAAACCTTTCCTCCCCACCCAGTGCCCCTCCTCTAGGGGTCAGGGGTTGGCAAATGAATCTTTGAATGATACATATTCCTCTGTTTGGTGTTTAGTAATAACAAGCTTGTATGCCAGGTGAGTCACCAAACCTGGTTCACGGGTCTGTGCCTCAATATGTAGCCATACAATTCCAGAGGCCCACAATCAACAATCCTGGAAATTCATTCATTCAACAAACATTAATTGGATGCCTGGCAACCTACTGATTCATGAGTTGGAAGGGGGTAAAATATTATTTAGAAGCTACACAAGGTCAGGCAGTTAATGTTATTGGACACGTGTTCCCTAAGTGCCTGTCCTCTGATCTTGGGCAAATTATACTTATGAGACCTTGTTTATGAATTAATGAGGGCCAGCTAATCTTTCATAAGACCTCAATTTGCAGTTTTGGTCAAAAGTCCTTCAGCCTTTACAAATGAAGACCTCTGTTTCTGGGTTGGGCTAACTCCTTCTCTAGTTAAAAGCTTTCTGTGTCTTTAAAAGGGGGCGGTACCCTGTCAAATGAACCCTAAAGCATAGGCTGAAGGCGCGTGACGTCCCACCCACTTTCTGTGACGTCCTGTGCCCCGACTTCTGATTGCCGGGCTCAGACGTCAATCGCGGGGTGTGTGTCTTGCTGGGACACAGTGGAGGTTTCACCTCTGGTTTGCGGAGCGGTCGGGTGTATTCTCCGCTCGCCCCCACGCCCTCGAGGCCCCCACCGCCCGACCCAACGGCGCCACCAGCCAGAGGATCCCGCGGCGCCCTCCCGCACCGGATCGCTCCGCGCTGGGGCGGGACCTGGCCCGACAGCTCCGATCACTATGGTCAGTGGTCGTGGGGGGAGGCGGGGAAAGGGGAGCGGGGAGGAGGTGCGGTAGGCGGGGTCGCCGCCGTGGCGCTTGTGCGCTCGCGGGACTGGGGTCGGTCGCGAGGCTCAGCTCTCAGCTCTGGACCCGCGGCGTTCGGACCCCGGGGATACTGAGTCCAGACAGATGCTGGGGGCCCGCGTCCTTCCTCGGAAGGCCCTGCAGGGCCTGGAACGCGCTCCGCCACCCACCAGGGACGCCCAGCAAAGGGGACCCAGCCTGGCCCCCAGGCCTCCCGGCCCCCAGGCCTCCCGCCCCCGGCGCGTACCTCCCAGGTGTCCCGAGGGCGACACCATGAAGGCACAAGGTAGGCGCCCCCGACTGAAATCAGGACAGGGAGGCTCCAGGGCTAAGGGTCACCCCCTCTTTGTTAAATAGCCCTCCCCCAGTTCGCAGCTCACGGCCCCACCCATCCGACGGCTCAGCCACCAGAGACCCCCCCACGAATGGACTTAAAGGTGCGCGGGTGGCCGGATCACTGAATATTCTCTCCGACCCGCACGTCAACAGAAGGTGTTTGGAGTTAGGACCTACATGGAGAGGCTGCCTCAAGTAGTGAGGCACGTGAATCAGGAGTTCAGGCAAAGCAGAGACTAGAGGAGCCCCTGATTCAGTCCTGTCTGAGCTGAAAGGTCCCCAGAGACCCTCTGAGCCAGGCCAAGCCTGGGGTTTGGGCAGGTGGGGAACCTGAGGCCCAGACAGGGACGATGCTGGGACTGATTGAGGTGAACCTCGAACCCAAACCTCTGGACTCACAGTCCGGTGCTCTTTATGTTATATCAGGGCACCTTCTGGGTTTGGGGGAAGAGATGTCAGGCAACCTGGAGGGGACTGGGGGTGGTGACTGCCTGAAGCCCTTCAGCCCTGAGCCGCCTGTTCCAGGATCCTGTAGAGTGTGAGGGCTGGTGGCCCAATGGCAGCTTGGGGCCACACAGCCTGAGTTCAACTCTCTGCGCCACCCCTTGGGAAGCCAAGAGGCTTTGGTTGGTCTCTTCTCTTCCCCAGCACTATTTTGCTCATTTGTACAATGGGCTGCTGTGAGGACCAAGTGAGGTGATGCAGCTTTTCCTGTGATGACAGAGTCCTGGAAGTAGATGTGCACAGCTGCCTGGTTCTTTGTGCTTGGCCTCCTGCCTCCCCTTTCTGGGCAGGGAAATGGGTCACGACTGCTGGATACTGCTGGACAGGGGCATGGGTCAAAGCTTGGTCATGGCCAGACACGTCCTAAGTGTGGCATGAGCAACCGGGTCACCCGAGGAGGGCTGTCCTGGACAAACCAGCTCGCTGCTGGGGTGTGGCGGAGGCCTCTGGGGCATCTGGAAGCGCCAGCTTCCTGCTTCTACCCGGTGCCCAAGGGTTTACCTGGCTCTGCTGCTCCTGGAAGGGGGCCCAGGTGTTTCTGCATCATCCCCTAGGGAGTGGCAGGAGATGGGGTAATAATGGGTTTAGCCACCCTGGATCCTGAAGCTGGCATGCCTTCTGGTCACCACTGGGTAGCCGAGACCACAACAGGGGCAGTGGGGGCTGGGACCTCAACTTCTGGCCTTTATGCCGCACAGTGAGGCCTCTGACCCCACCCTCCAGTCTGCCCCGGACTCACGGGACCAGAAGTTAGACCGCAGGTGGGGTCAAAAGCGCCAAGTCCTCACCCCGATGTCTGGAGTCTTGGGTGCCTCGGAGAGGGATGAAGTGGTTTACCTACTAAGTAGGACATCTGCCTGGGAATCGTGGGGAGCAAAGGCTGTGCAGGATCTGTTCTCTTCCATTCTCCCCAGCATTTATTGAGCACCTGCTGTTTGCCAGGCACCACGTGGGCCCTGGGCTGCATGGTGTGGATGGTAGTGAGCGTGTGTGATGGGCAGAGGGGAACATCCCTGGAAAACACAGCGTCTTCTTTCCTTTCCCGTTGCAAAGTCACTGGGCTAAGCTTGAGGAAAAGTCCCAGGTAGAAGACACAGAACCCCATGGGGAGGACAAGGACCGGGATTGTGGCTGCCACTGGGGGGGCTGTAGGTAGTGAGGGGTTCATGTTCACTCAAAGTGCATTTAACGTTGGGCAAATGGACGAATGTCAGGCATGAACAGGTAACCACAGGGCCCTTCTGTGCTTTGTTTTGATCTGTCAAACAAGCCCCCAGTAGGCATTCTAGTCAGGCCCCATGCTGGGCACTTATAAGAAAGACCTGGGGAGCCCTCTCTTAGGAGCTATGTCCAGGCATAGCTGGACATAAGCAATTCCTGGGCTACTGACCATGGCCTGAGAGGTCTGACCAAGGGAGCACAGAGTTGCACTCTGAGGGAGTGGGGTGCTGGGAAGGTTCATAGAGGAGGACTTTTGAACTGGGTGTTGAAGGATGTATCCTTCAGGAAGGACTAGGGGAAGAGTACATGCCAGGCAGCGTGGGGACAGCTTGCTTCAAGGCCTGGAAATGCAGTTCAAAATGGGATATTCTGGGAAAGGATAGTGGTCTGGGTGGGTACAGGGAGCTCCCGGAAGGGAGGGGAGTTGAGCCAGGAAAAGTAGGTGGGTCACAAGGTGCCATCTAGGGCTTCACAAGCTGCACTTGTGGGGCTGGGGTGTTACTGTGCTGATGGGGAGAACCATAACATATTTTTGACCAGAGATGATTGACTGGGACTATCTCTCTGGCAATGGAGTGGACATGGGACTGGAGGTGGCCAGGCTGGAGTCTGAAACTGGCTCGTTCATTTGCTCAGCCATCACTCACATGCAGTTTTGGAGCATTAGTGTGTGATGGTCACTGGGGATCTGGTCATGACAGGCAGGCGAAGTCCTTGCCCTTATAGAGTTGACATTCTAGTGGAGGGACACAGACAGGGTGCAAGTAAATGAGTGAACCTACATGTCACAGAATGCCCTGAGGAAATAAAACAAGGCAATAGGGCTGAGGGAAGGGCGACTTTTAGACAGAATGGTCAGGGAAGGCCTCTCTGAGGAGGTGACGTCACCTGAGACATGTGAAGAGGCAACAGGAACAGCAGGTGCAAAGGCCGTCAGGTGGAAATGTGTGTGTCTTGTTGGAGGAACACAAAGAAGGGTCACTGTGAGGTGAGCAGGGCCAGATGGCGGAGGACCTGGGAGGCTGTCATCCTAGGTGAGGGAAGCCATCGGAGGGTATCGAGGAAGGGTGTGCCATCATTTGATTGGCATGTTAAATAGCCTGCGCTGGCTGCTGTGCAGGATGGTCGGGATGGGGCAGGAAAGAAGCCAGGAGTCAGCTAGGCAGACGCTGTTGCAGCCTGGGGGCTGGGGGATGGTGGCAGCTCAGGCTGGACCAGGAGCAGAGCTGATAGGGGAGGACAAGGGGGGAAAAGAACTCCTAGGCCTCTGGTATGAGCTCTGCTGGCTGGAGGGGCCTTTTGGGGACTTGGGGACACCTGGGAGAGGAGGCAGGGGTGGAGTGAGAGAGCAGTTAGGGGCACAGTCATTTGGGGGTGCTGGTCAGACATGTCAGTGGCTGGTGGCTGTTTGAGGCCAGAACTCCAGGGGAAGGTCAGGGCTGGAGACAGTTATGAGAGGCCATCAGGAGGATGCTGTGTGAGCCCAGGCATCAAATGAGAGGGCGCCAGTGTCTGAGTTCAGGGGCTCTGCAAGGCCAGCGAATAACTGACCCAAGGCGTGTGGGGGCCCAGGTGCAGGGCCTCCCCTATTTCCTGAGTTGAACAGCAGAGAAGGGGCATTTGGGTAGTGGGCTGAGTAATAGCCCCTCAAAGATGTCCACGTCCTGATCCCCAGAACCTGTGCCCAGGGTACCTGACATGGCAACGGGGACTTCGCAGGTGTGATGAAGTTAAGGATCTTGAGATGGGGAGAGTACCTTGAATTACTGGGGTGGGCCCAAGGGTGTAACCACAAGGCCCTTATAAAGGGGAGGCAGGAGGGTCCGCGTGAGGACACATGACAGTGGAAGGAAGGGATCATGAACCAAGGAACGCAGTAGCCTCTAGAAACGGAAACAGGTAAGGAAATGGGTTCTCCTCTAGAACCTCCAGAAACACCAGATAATAATAAACCCGTGGTGTTTGAAGTTCGCGAGTTTGTGCTAACTTGACGTAGCAGCAATCCCACACTAACTCAGGGCCCCAGGGCTCCCCTGAGTCTTTGGCCTCCACGCATTTTTGATTACTCACCCCCAATAAACAGGTTTTGATCCTTCCACATATTCTTATATTACACATCATACCCTAAAGTAGACATTTAAAAGGGTATTTCCTTCCAGCCCCTGCACCAGCCGACTCTGGAGACCCCAGGCCCAGGCGGGCACGGTCAGGGCTGGAGCCCCTGGGAGCCTCTGGAGGTGACGGGGACCTTCTGAGAGGGGAGGCTGGCTGGCTTTCGGGCCCTGCCCTGCTGGTGGGTGAGCCTGGAGGCTCTGGCCTCTACTGTGAAGGAGTCGGTAGCTTGAGGTCAGGCCACGCGATGAGTTTTGGCTTCTGAGTGGCTGGGCCTGGTTAACGAGGCTGACTCACAGCCCAGGGTAGCCCTGCAGAGTGGCCTCAGAGGGAGGTTGCACTGGCTGAGGGCCGCCGTGGCCTGCTGTGAGGGGCCCGCCAGCACCTCAGAACCTGGGCTGGAGGATGTGCTCAGATGCACGAAAGGGTATGCTGATGGGGGCGTCATAGGCAGAGACGTGAGCCTGAGGCCTGGCCGTTGAGGAGGCATCAGGTAGTGACAATAAGGCACTGTGAGGGCCAGTGGATTCTCTTTATGGAGGGTGAGGGTGCGGAAAGGAGGTAGCTTTCCTTCATTCATTCAACAAACATCTCACCCCCTGCTCTGTTCCAGGCCCTGGGATGGACAGAAAGTCTCAGATGGCTTGACAAACGTCCTGTGCCAAGGGAGGCCCCTGTGGCTTTGAAGACTTTGATGGGTAGGGGATACAGGTCCCCCAGAAAGGCCCCTTCCCAGTCATAGTACATCTCCTCTGTGCTTAGATGCTGGGCACAGGAATCGGCCAAAGCAGCTTGTTGTCAGATAGAAGCTTGGAGTCTGTCTGATGTGGAGATGGGGGTCATCCTAGGAAATCACTTCCTGCTTCTGGTGGCGAGCTTTGCAGAATTCTAATCCTCACAAACCCAGACGCATTTCTCCAGATGGAAAGGGGTTTGTGACATCAGACTGCTCTGTGAGTCCAGTGGTTTTTGGTTGACGTCATTGTCTAGTCCGGAGGCTGAGAGGCCGCCTGGTTAGACCCTTGGTTGGAGGCATACAGTGCAAGTAATGAGCTCCAGTGACACTGTGTCAAAAATGATGGCAACGAATTGATGGAAAACTGGGTTTCCATTTACAAAAATCCCAATTAACGCCAACCTTTCAGCTGTGCACTATTGCATAAGAACTCTCTTTGGGTTGTGTGCAGATACCATGGCCACTTATCTTAAACTATAAACTACAAGTGACTTTAACACCAATTCCTCTTACATCATTTTCGTGAAGTCAGAGCCATTCCCGGGGTGGGTTGGAGGCAGGGGCGCAGCATCTCCCACTTGTCTGAGCCCTGAGTCGGGGCAGGAAAAGCATTCAGCCCCGACATGGCCCGCGGGAGTTGGCTATTAGTTGGGAGTTCCTGTGCCTCCTCTAGCCTTGGAGCTTCCAGCTGCCATTACCTGCTTCCTGCCAGGCAAGTTCTTCTCAGCCCTCCTGACCCATAGTCAGGAGGCTTCTATCTCTGGGCTGAGCGGACCTCGACTCAGAGCTGGGTTGCAGTATGATCTGTCACCAGTAGGTGGTGCACCTGGCCAGATGTTCTAACCTTTGTATTTGTAGCCGATGCTTGGCACAGGCTGGATGGTTGGGAATTGTTGGTTGGGAATTGTTGGATGATTAAAAGAAGGAATGAATGAATGAGTCAGGAAGGACAGAGGAGACAAAGGGACATGTCATACTCCAGCGTGAAGGTTCACTAGGTCTGAGGCATTATATTCTATAGGGTGAATCAGTTCGGCAGGTAAAAAGATGGTACCCCCTCCATGACGGGGCTGACCTGACTCCCTGTCCAGGGCACGTGGCAGGCAGGATCTTGGTGATGTTGTCACACGTGCCTTTTGTGGGAAGATAATCATCACTGTGTCAGGTGACTACAGCTCAGAGGCTTTCTACTTGTCATAGTTTTGCTTCTTTATCTTTCAGAGCGAAACATCTTTCAACCTAATATCAGAAAAATGTGACATTCTGTCAATTCTTCGCGATCATCCTGAAAACAGGATTTACCAGAGGAAAATCCAGGTGAGACTGAAGGTTGGGAGAAGAGGAGCCTGGACTAAAAGGGCTGGAGCTGGGAGCAGAGGAGAAGGTGCCACTTGGAAGGCAAAAAGGCTTAGCGTTTGGACCAGCTTCCTGGGCTTCCAGAATATTTTGATGTTGGGCATTTGCCTCAGTTGCAAAATCCTATTGTTGCAAAAAAACGATTTTTTTTTTTAAAAAGCTAGGCACTATCCTATGTACTTTATTTACTCACTGAGACCTCATTACAGCACTGTAAGGTCAGTACTGTTATTATCCACATTTACAGCTGAGGACACTGAGGCACAGAAATTAAATGGCAGGCCCATGGTCCTACAGCTAGTGCGTGAACAAGCTGGGATTTGGACCAGGCAGCCTGATTGCATGAGCTGCAGCCATCACCCCTCTGGAGGGAAAGCCCACTCCAGCGGGGCTATAAAAACGGGAGCTTGCCGGAAGGATGCAGGGACAGCTCACAGAATGACAGCAGGAGGCGCCTGGGCTTGCTCCATCTCTTGGGCAGCATGCCCGTGCCTCTCTGCACACTGGCAGGACTGCCTGCTGCAGCCACAGGGAGCATTTCCTGGGGCAGGAACAAGGACTGACAGCACACTGACCCCGGGTCCTCTGGCGCCCTCTCCTCCTCCCCTGCCGGCCTGCCTCAGGTGTCAGGTGGGCCTGTCAGCTCCAAGCCTTCTCATGGCTATGGTGGGAGCGGGAACTGTCCAACCTCTTGAAAACCATGCTTGGCTGTCAAAACCCTAACTGTATCCCCATGAGGCAGCAAAGGTGACTCCGGGCCATTTGAGAGGGAAATTGACAGCTAGGAGCCAAGCTGGAGGAGGTGGCATGGGGTGGACCACGCCTTTTAAGAAATGTTTGAAGGGCTGGCCAGACTGCTTCGTGTGTCTGAGCAGGCACTTCCTGCTGACTCTGCAGCCCCCGGCCTGCCATCTGGCCATGCTGCACCCTCACTGCCTGTGCTCACACATGCCGCCCCTGCCATGCACTCCCCTTCTGCTCCCGACCCCCGGCCCCCCAGAAAGCCTTCGCAAACTTCTGAAGCCTGGTGTAAATGCCATTGCTCTATACCCCACCCCCATGTGTGCTTCCCCTATCCTGTCCCCATCTTCTAACTGTCCATCTTTCCTCCTAGACTGTAGGCTGCCTGAGGGCGGGGCCGAGGCCCCGGTCACCACCCAGTGCCTGACACAAGGACACGCGCAGCGTGTGTTCATATTTGTGGGATGAATGACAGTTGGGAGACTGTGACGGGGCAGGTAGTCTGAGAGCAGGGAGCAGGTGTTACCTGGGGAAGTGGGGACCCGGCCCTGACGGGATGCAATACTAGGGGATGTTGTTGCAGACGTCCACATTTCCCTGTCGCCCCCACAGGAACTCAGCAAAAGGTTCGCCGCGATCCGCAAGACCAAGGGGGATGGGAACTGCTTCTACCGGGCCCTGGGCTATGCCTACCTGGAATCGCTGCTGGGGAAGAGCAGAGAGATCCTTAAGTGAGTGGGGCCGCTGGGTGGGCTTCCTGCTGAGGCTGTGTTCTTTGCTACGTGGGCCCTGCTTAATCCAGAGTGAGCTGGAGGGCTGCCTGGCAGTGGTGTGGCTGTTCAAGGATGCCTAGCTGCCTGTGTTGGAGGTGGGGCAGGTGAGCAGCCAGGATTGGAACCCATGAGTCGCAGCATGAGACTCAGGAACGACCTGAGTTGTAGCATTCGGGGTTGATCTGTGGACCCGGTGCTAGAACCCCTTTGCTAAGGCAGGTTTCTCTGAGGTGCTGCTACCATTTTGGGCAGGATCATTCTTGTCGTGGGCTGTCCTGTGCCCTGTAGGATGTTTGGTAGCACCCCTCACCTCCACCCACTGCATGTTGGGAGCACCCTCCTCCCCGAGTCATGACAATCAAAAATGTCTTCAGACATTGCTAGGTTATCTCCTTAAGAAGTGGTAAGTCAACCTTGGTTGAGAATCACTAGGTTAAGATCATTATCTCCTGTTCCAAATATAGATTCTCTCAAAGGGGGGTAGAAATTAAGCCACCTGTTCCTTATTTTGAAAGAGTCGTTCATATCGTTTCCTGAATGACAAACTGGCTGAGCCCCTTTTTATGAAGTCAGCTATCTCAAGTCACTCCCCTCCCCCACTTTCCTACAACTTTGCGGGTTCAGACAGTACAGTGCAGGGGTCTCCCCTACCACCAGTGTCCCTGGAGTTGTGCTATGCAGAGGCTCTGGGCTCTGATGTCAAACCTCACACTCTTGCTTACTTGCTGTGTGACCTTGAGCAAGTGACCCAACCTCTCTGAGCCTCCATTTCCACATCTGTAGAAAGTGGATAATTTTGCATAGCTCAGAGGGTTGTGAGGACTCAGCAAGGTGATGCTAGCAAAGCCCAGCCGTGTCTCTGTCCCAGCCCTGCCTGCTCTGTTTATCTGCACCCCTTACCCTCCTGCGAAGGCACCCTCCCTCTGTAGACATCACCCAGCAGGGTGCCACATGTGACCCTGTTGTAGGCCCTGGCGATGCAGCAGTGAGGAGACAAAACTCTGCCTGTGGAGCCTGCATCATAACAGGAGAGGGTGGTCAGTACATACAAACAGTATTTGGTGTGTCAGATGGTGATAAGTGCGGGAAAAAGTCAGGCAGAGAAGGAAGCCAGGTTGTCCAGGGGTACAGGGACTGCTGTTTTAAGTAGGGGTTGGAGAGCCAAGAGGGGCAGGTCACATAGGGCCTCACCGGCCTTTGTAAGGACCTTGAATTTCAGCCTGAATGAGATGGAGCCTGCCGGCTGCCCGCTGCTGTGTGCTAGGTAGACCTGGCGGGCACAGCCAGGGAGCAGCAGGGGATGTGCTCGGGGACAGACCCAGAGGAGAGGTGATGAGGGGGACATGAGCCAGAGAGAGAAGTGGTCGGCTTCCATACCTGTGGAGGTGTGATGCGTGGCACGTGAGCCTCTGGAGAGAGGGCGTCAAGGATGGCTGCCAGGTGTACGACCTGAGAGTTATCAGGACTGAGAAGCCACTTGCTGCAAAGGGAGACGGGGACGGTCAGGAGCTCCATTTTGGTGATGCCAAGTGTGACATGTCTGAGCCATCAGAGCGGGGGTGTCCAGCAGGCAGTGGGGTGAACGAGGCTGGTGTTACCCCCATTTTACAGTTGAGCAAACTGAGCCTAGGAAGTTGAAATGACCTGTCTGGGGTCACACTGACATTGGTGTCAGCTGAGACAGCCTGCACCCCAAGTCCCAATGCCATACTCCTTCCCCTCCCTCAACTCTTGGGGGCGAGTCCTGGCCTGGGTGTTTGCTCTCCACTTGACTAGGCCTGTGTGTCACTCCTCACTGTGTCCCCAGTGCCTGAGAAATGAATGTAAGAATGCCTTGGAGGTTCAGGGGTGGCAGGCTGGGGAGGGCCCGAGGGTGGGGGGAGGAGAGCTCTGCACATCATGGCCTCACAGGGACCAAGAGACC
Source organism: Hipposideros armiger (assembly GCF_001890085.2). Taxonomy (NCBI): domain Eukaryota; kingdom Metazoa; phylum Chordata; class Mammalia; order Chiroptera; family Hipposideridae; genus Hipposideros; species Hipposideros armiger. Next base: position 862,027 of record NW_017731419.1, read on the forward strand.
AGAGGGACCCTCACGGAGGTGCCTTACCCACACTGCACAGAAGCAGAGCCCGCGACTCCCAGCACAGTGTCATTCCCACCTGCCCTGGCCAAACCACTTAGATGCCAGGCCCAGCCAGGGACCAGGCTGCCTTTGGGCAAACACCCCACCTTCTGGTCTAGATGTGTTTCTGCTCCACTCCCTGCCCCGAAACAAGGCGCCGAGGCCTCTCCAGCCCTTTCTCACTCTTTAGTCCCTTGTGAACGCGCCCCTCCTGTGTCTTCCTTGGAGCCTGGCCTCCCTCCTGGGCAGTGGGCTGTAATTCTGCCTCTGCCAGCTGGTCTCCCAGAGCCTCCCCACGCGGTCCTTCTTACGTGGGGTGCATCTCTCCCTCTGTGGACCAGTCACTTGGTCTGTATCTCCTCTCTGCTGCGAAGCTCTGTGTCCTGGGACCAGAGGCCGCGTGGGGCTCCTCGCCGTGCCCCTCAAGGGTACCAGCACAGGTCCCAGAAGGAGGCTGTGCCACTGGGTGGCCTGCAGTGACAGCAGAGCCTATCGGGCACTGACAGAGCAAGGCCCACTGGATCAGGTCTTGAGGGGTGGTCAGTGTTCGCGAAGGCTTAATGGCCTTGGGGTGGGGAGGCCTAATTTGTGCTGTTAGCTGATTCCTGTGGTATAAATACTCCTGTCAGGATTGATTTTCAAGCTACCATCATGGGGCACTGAGCAGGGAGTTGGGAAGAGATACACAATACACACTGTAGCCCAAACTGAATTTCTACCATACACACACAATAAACAGATAACCATAAGAGCATAGATAATAGTAAAACAATTAGGAATGAGTTTGAATATTTATTATCTTTGTTTTTAGTATAATTTAACTGTAAGTTTACATAAATTGATTTTTTTTAAGATTTTTTATTGGGGAATTGGGGAAGGGAACAGACAAGTTGCTGTCCTTTTGTTCTTCAGTCTAGTTGTGGAGGATGTTGCTTCACTGGCCCATGTTGGTATTATCATTGCGCTCTTCCCGGGTGAGGCAGATCAGTCGCTGGGCCCTGGACAGCCACTCACGGAGGCTCACGGCAGCTCACACCGGCTGCCGGCTGCTCACAACAGCCCACTGCAGCTCCACTGCAGCCTACGCTGTCGCAGGCAACTCATGGCAGCCCAGCTCCAGGTCGAGCTGTTGTTCAGCATCTTAGCTGTAGAGGGCAGTGTCACTGGCCCTCATATGGGATCCGAACCGGGGCCCTGCTGCTCAGAGCTGGCGTCCCAAGCCAACTCTTAACCAGTGAGCCACTCGGCTGGCCCAACATAAACTGATTTTTAAATAATGGCTGTTTTAACACCCGGCTGGCAAAATTCTTAAAAAATATAACAGTTAATCAGCTCTAGCACAAACCATCACTAGCACACCACTTAGAAGAGCGTCCCTGGCCAAGGAAGGACACACTGGGTGCTAAAGGGTGACAATGCGAATGGCGAATGGCTGTGGGGTGGGAAAGAGGCTGAGATGGGCTAGAGATGAGGCTGGTGAGCGAGGCAGGGGCCCTTCCTGGACGCCTGTGCTGAGGGCGAGGGCTGCAGTACGTCACTCCAGAGGTCCCTATGGAGAAGGGACCAGGAGCAAGGGAAGGCTGGGCATGGCCCAGGCCAGAGATGGTGATGATAAGGCAGGAACCGTGGGGACAGGAAGAAGGGACAGACCCATGAGACCTTTGAAAGGTAGAATCAACATGTCTGGGAGTGGGTGGTGATTACCTCAATTTCCTCATCTGTGAAATGGAGGTAATGACCACCCCCTGGGATTCTACACAACGAGGAAGACAGAACAAGTCAGTGGGCGGTCCACGAGGCAAGGTAGGCAAGTCTTTCAGCTGTTGGTGACGTCCACCTTCTCAGGTGTGTTGTGTGGGGAGCAGTGGGTGAAAGTGAGCTGAGAGCTGACAGTCATAGCAGCACTCCCTGTATTTCCCTGTAACTGTCAGTCTACCTACACTTTAGGTTCAAAGAGCGTGTACTACAGACCCCAAGCGATCTCCTGGTTGCCGGCTTTGAGGAGCACAAGTTCCGAAACTTCTTCAATGCTGTAAGTGAGCCTGAGCGCGACAGCTGAGGGGCCAGAGCAGACAGGAGTGGGTGCCGGCCCGTGGCTGTGGTTGTGCCCCTTGCTTCTCCCAGCTGGCGAAGGACTGAGGGTTGCTTCCTGCTTGTGGGAACGTGGTGGGCAAGGGCGCCCAGAGCCCTGCTCTCCCTTCTTTGGGGCCACAGCTCTCAGGCTGGAAACTCCCCCCAGCTTCCTTCACCCCATTCCCTCTCCACCCCATAACTGAAGGAGGTGCAGTTGGAGGTCTCCCTGTTCGGAATCTCTAAATAAAAATCCCAACCAGATGGCATTGCAGGGCGACCCCGACTGGTGTTCGCTAGACTTGACTCTGGGCTAAGGCATGTACTACAAAGTACTTCTAACCCTGTTTCTTAGCCTTAGGTGGGATCTCAAGTTGATTTTGGTACCTCAACTTAAGGATTGCAAAATGAAAATGCAGGTGGGGGGAGTCCCGTGGAGGCAGGGGGGTCTTGCTTGTGCCTGCCCCGGCTGATTCCGGCGGGGTCCAGTTTTACAGCGTGGTCGAGTTGGTGGAGAAGGACGGCTCGGTGTCCAGCCTCCTGAAAGTGTTCAACGACCAGAGTGCCTCGGACCGAATCGTGCAGTTCTTGCGCCTGCTCACGTCCGCCTTCATCAAGAACCGCGCAGACTTCTTCAGACACTTCATCGATGAGGAGATGGACATCAAAGACTTCTGCACTCACGTAGGTCCGCAGGGTCCCAGGCTGCAGGGACTCAGCTCCCAGCCCTGGGCTCTGCCCTCCGTAGGAGATGTTCGCACCAGCATCCCTAGCCAGGGGACCTGGGTGTCGCTCTAAAATATCCTACTTGAGCTGCCTGAACTGTGTGGCTTTGGGCAAGTCACTTTCCGTCTCTGGGCCTCAGATTTCCCATCTGAGAAATAAGGGCTTCGGACTGGACTGTTAACATCATAAGGAATAGCAACCCCGGAGTCACTTTTGCCCCAAGGTGTGTTTTATTAATGCTGTTTGGTATTAATCTGAAAAAGCTGCCAACGTTTAAATATTGGACAGCTTTCCTATGAAAACCTGGATTTCTGGGGAAGAATCAGAAGATCTAGTGCCCAGGCCTTATTCTTGTATGACAACCATCAGCAGGAGCCTAGTTAGTGGGACACCCTTGCCAGCTTGCCGCCATCTCTGCCTCTCTCCGCTGTCTCTCCAGCATCCTGACTCACTGTCCTAGCCTTCCGTAGGCACTTACGCTTGAAATCCCTTTACGACGGTCCCTTCCTGCTCTGAGATGCTGATTCTGTGCGTTAGGAAGCCACGCTGAAAAAGTCCTGCCTCCCTTTTCCAGATTCCTCATAGTAGCCTCTTCTCACAAACTAGAGGGTTTGGAATCAAAAAGATCTCGATTCAGGCCATGCAAGTCTAGCGATTTCTAGCTGTTCCTTCCACACCAAGCCTCAGTTCCCTCCTCTGTAGAATGGGGTGTTAACGCCTATCTCATGGGTTGCTGTGAAGATTACTTCCCAGTACAGGGGCTTCGACCCAGGAGCATGAAAGCCAGGGGTGGACTTCTTTCTCACGTGTCCTCTGCTGTGCCTTCTTCCTAAACTGGCTTTTTTCACTGTGACCTTTGCAGGAAGTGGAGCCCATGGCCATGGAGTGTGACCACATCCAGATCACGGCCCTGTCCCAGGCACTGAACATCGCCCTGCAGGTGGAGTACGTGGACGAGATGGACACAGCCCTGAACCACCACGTGTTCCCCGAGGCTGCCATCCCTTCCGTTTACCTGCTCTATAAAACATCCCACTACAACATCCTTTATGCAGCTGATAAACATTGATTAATTTTAGGCCACGCAGTGGAGCCTGTTACCTAACGGGACTTCATTCTGAATGGAACATTCCGGCTTTTCAATTTTTTAAGCGATTTAGACTGTAGTTAGAAAACAGCAAATGTACAGCCTTTCGGGCAAAGTCAGTGGGAATGAGGCCTATCGATGATGGAGTGTGGTAACGTGGCAATATTTTTAGTATTTATTTTCATGGAGAATCAAATGCTTTCTAACTCCTGGCTCTACTCCCAGTTCCCTGAGACCTCGGGGAGGGCACCTCCTGCTCTGGACCTGTTTCTTCATCTGGAGGAGGGTCCTACCAGTGTTGACAGTCTATTGTATATAAAAAAACAAACCAGGGTCCTCGGGTTTCTCTTCACCGGGGCAGTGGCTCTCTGTGGGGGAGGAAAAGCTCAAGGTCAACCGTCTTAAGTGACACCAGTTCTATAAAAAAGAATCGAGTCCAATCAGCTGTTAGACTGGACTTTGGTGGGTGGCCGACTGAAGCACTGGCCAGTGAGGCCAACCTGAACGTGAGGGCTTCACTGTGGTTCCAAACATTCATGATGGCGGTGTGTTCTTACCCCTAACTTGAGGAAAAGGAGACTTTTATTCCAAAGTCTAGAAATGGGCCTTCGGCACGAAGCTGAAGTTTTGGGGGCCCCTTCTACCTCTCTCAGGGCCAGGACTGCCTGCCTGGCCCTTCAGGGTCCTGCTGCCGGCCCCACCCGGACAGAGGCTCGAGAAAGAGGGTCCGGGAGCCGGAAGCTATCGCATCATCCCCAACCTAACCTGGAAGTAGAGTCTAGATGCTCAGCCAGGTGGAAACCCTGGCACACGGAGCCGCAGACTCCAGCTGAGCGGAGCTTGAGCAGCCTTTGCAAGGTTGTCTGTCTTCTGTCGCCTTCCCCACTTCTGCTCGGTTTACTTACGGGCTGGCGAGAGGTTAGGTGGGAAAGAACAGAGGCAAGCCGAAGAAACTGGCGGCGGGGGAGGACTTCCGTGGTGGAAACTGCCTGGGAGACAGGAGCCGCCTCATTCACCCACCTGGATGTGCCCCTTAATAACCTCACCTTGCTGCCTAAGGACCTCAAAGAGCCCTGGCTGGGCGGGGGCACTGCTGACAAGCTCTCTTGCTCTGTGGGAGGAACTGGAGAATGCAGGGGTATAGGACTGCCCTGTGGGGCACTTCCTTAATCAAAGGCCTTCTTCTCACAGGTTCCATTCTGTAGGGATTTATTAGGATATAAATTGGTGCTGCAGTGCAAGTCTGCCGATGGCCAGACTGCACAGGGAGGACTGAGAGCAGATGCTCCGAGTCCTGCTACACAAATGTCAGGTCGTATCAGCTGTCGCTTTTGTGAAGACAGATGTCAGGGTGCTTTAATTCCACGCAGGGACCCAGGTTCCCATCCTGCGCTCAGCTAGAATCTGAAGCCAAGGGCCCAAGCTAAGTGATTATGTCCCTTTTCCACAGGAATATAAATCTGACCCCGATCTGAATTGGTTCAGTGTCTCACTCGGCTCTGGGTAGGTGTGCTGGGGTCTGTGACAGTACATTGGAAGAGTGGGGGGAACATATGACATGATTTATAAGTATCAGGGTCCCCCGTTCCTGGGCGTGAACACAAGGCACCGGCGTGAACACACGGCACCGGCGTGAACACACGGCACCAGCGTGGACGTCCTTGGCTGCTCTGATGGGTTGTGAGATGGGTCCTGGGCTCCCAGCCAGCCTCTCGAGCACAGCACAGCAGCACTGGCTGCCACTTCTGCATCTCTGGCTGCGTAGCGTTCACAAAAGCAGAGCTTTCTCTTTTGCAGACTGGCTGGAAAAAGCCGCTATGAGACTTGCCTGTGCGGTGCTTCCAGGCCTGAGGGCCCGCCGCTGTTCACAGGGGACCCTCTTCCCAGGAGAGATCCTATCACTTTGGAGTCAGAATGCCCGAGGTGGGCCGAGTTACTTTCATGCTCTTGCCCTCTGCTTTCCCTTTTGTCCACAAAAGCCATTGACCAAATCCAAACCACTGGTCTCTTCCCTCAGATCTTATCTCTAAGGGAAAGCACTACAGAGAACGGGGAAGGGCAGAATTCAGTGCAGGAGGATCTGGACTTTAAGTACAGACGCTCCTGCACTTATGATGGGTTATGTCCCGATAAACACATCCTACGCTGAAAATATTTTAAGTAAAAAATTCACTTAATACACCTATCGAACATCAAAGCCTAGCCTAGCCTACCTTAAACATGCTCAGAACACTTAAACATTAGCCATCAGTTGGGCTATTGTCCTGAGTTTCATCTCAAGAATTGCCTTCCTCTTCTTACCAGAACAGGGAACACAGATGGGTGTTTTACAGACATGATGGGATAAGAAAACACAAAATACAGGATCTAAAAATGCCGGCGAGGGTCCACTGTAGAGTATTGGTAGTTTACGGTCCTGAACTCCTGGCTGGTGGGGCAGCTCGCAGCTTGCAGCTGCTGCCAGCATCACAAGAGTTATCTTACCACGTATCGGTAGCCTGGGAAAAAAAATCAAAATTCGAACTACGATTTCTACTGAATCCGTGTTATCACTTTTGCACTACTGTAAAGTAAAAAAATACTAGGTTGGGGACAGTCTGCAACTTGTGAAAATGCAATCATCTATAGAAGCTACCTTGCTTGTCTACAGCAGCCAGTCACGCTAGCAGTCACATTCACAGATAATTCTCCACCCCGTCCCACGAAGCCATCTTGTTCCAGACCAAAAACTGGCAGGAAAGTTGCTTTGAGAGTCTTTTATAATTGCACATTTATCACTTTCTTTCTAAAGGAAACTTTATAAGTCAATGGGAATATTTAGCAACAAAAAGAACAAACTGTCCTTGCTTTTGACTAGGTTCCTATTTTAAGCACAAAGGGGCCCTGGAGCCAGCCTGGATTTGAATCTCAACTTGGTCACTTACTAGCTGTGACCTTGGCCAAGACGCTTCACCTCTCTGAGCTCTAATTCCCACATTAATGAAATGGAGATTGATACCTACATATCACAGGATTATTGGTTAAAGTGGAATGGAATTATGTGTTCAGCGAAAACAACTACAAGACCTGACACACAGTGTTTTACAAATGGGATACTCTCCAACCCACCCTTCCCAAGAGGAGTAGCGGGACAGTGCAAGACGGGGAAACGTGCCACCTTGGCAGTGGCGCTATGGATTCCGAAACAGTGGTCCAAGCACCAAATACCGTATTTGCCGGCGTATAAGACGATTTTTTGGCCCTGAAAAATATGCCTCCAAGTGGGGGGTCGTCTTATACGCCAGGTACACTTCAGATAGACTGCCCATAGTGCTTGCCCCGTGCCATAGTGGCCTCCCGATGCCCGCCCACTTCATTCCACATACCGTTCAGGCATCAGCAGCGCTGCTGGGTGTATGCTCGGCTGTTATGCGATTTTGCTGTTATGCGATTTTACCACACGCAAAATCGCACACAGCCGACCATACACCCAGTATGATAGCGCAAAATCGCGAATCGCGATTTATGTATATGTTTGGTTACATACACCCTTGTGACAGTTTTCCTGCATGTCATAAGCATTTGAATATAAATATAAATGTTGAAATCAAATCTGATATTGTTTTACCTTTTATTTGGTGTGTGGAAGGTGTGCGGAAGAGGGGGTAGTCTTATACGGCGAGTATATAACAAACTCTGTATTTTGAGTGGAAATGTTAGGGGGTCGTCTTATACGCCCAGTCGTCTTATACGCCGGCAAATACGGTACATTCCCACACTGAGCAGAAATGAGGGCGGGGCTGTGGCTCAGTGAGTGGCTGCCCAGGGGCCCCGGGTCCTGTGGGATATGGGCCAGACCCTACAGCTTCCCTGGGGCAGCTGGTGAAAATATCTTTCTAGCATTAAACTGGTTTCCACAGCAACTTTTGTCCTAGCTTCTTAGTTTGGTACCCGTGGCGCTTGTGTGTGAGAGTAGATGGGGGAGCTCCTTGTTTAGTGAAAGGTCCAGATACTCAGGAAATCCTGCGCTTGGGCTAGAGGCACCAAAGGAACCACCGACCTCACCAAAGCTTCACATCAGGTCAGAAAGCAGGACTGCCTGGGAGGCTGGCCTCGTCTTTTAAAACTCACCCCCTTAACATGTTACCCCACCAACAACAATAGAATTTGCTATTAGAGTGCAAATGCAGGATGTCAACAAGACATCAGTCAACGAGACCAGGCCTCTCGTGGGTCGGGTGCAGCTAAGGGGCCTTGAGCCTCCTTAAATCCCCGTGCATCACTTGGAAAACGGAGAGTCCCCCTGCCACCCTCTGAGAGCTGTCACTTAGGAGCTGACCTCACAGACTGGAGCTGTTTTCTTCTGCATTCTCCTCCCTAGGTCAGTGTCACTGGGGGATAGTCGTTGGCAACGCTGCTGTCTTAACACTAACAGTTTTATGAACTTATCCTGGGCCCACAAGGAGATGCCCAGGTTCTAAACCCAGCTCTGCCACCGGGCTGCTGTGTGATCCTCAGCAAGTCTTAACCAGTGTCAGCTTTCCCAACTACAAAAAAGGACACCAAGGCTTATGTCTCAGGGCCTTGACAGAAGCAAAATGACTACAGTAGCTAACAGTGCCTGGTGCTTGCTGAACACTCAGTGCTACCTGAATCTGAGTTTGGGCCAACTATCCTGTTGCAGTTACCCAGAGGGGCTGAGGGAAGACCGCTGCCCTCCTGTCCTATGACTGTGGCAATTGTGGCTCCTCGTCCAGACCGACCCAGAGAAGGCTGGGGTGGCACTGGGGGGTCTTTGGTTTCCTCGGCACGCATTTACGTGCCCTTACGCTGAAGGGCTGTCAAGTGGTGATAAAGCAGCCTGTGCTCTCAGGGAGCTCAGCACTGACAATATGCCTGTGGCAAGTACTGTGAAGAGGGGGAGCATTGGACTTCGGGAGCCCACAGCAGGCACACTTCCCTTCCTTGGGGGCTCAGGGATCTAGAGAACACGGAGCAGTGCTCAAGGACGGGAAAGGCCATCAGGCCGAGGGAAAAGCTTATGCAAAGGCTCAGGACAAGGGAAGTGGGGAGACGAGGCCGGAGAAAGGGGCCAGGGCCAGATCCTGAGTGCCTCACCCACCTGACTCAGCACACTGTTCCGGCTTCCCCCCAAGTGGCTCTGTGATGTTAAGGAAGCCTGTGTTCTCTTGGAACCTGAGGACAGTGACCTGTTCCCTGCCCACCTCTCGGGGTGGCTCAGACAAGGGCTGTGAGCGAGAAGTAGAGAGCTAATCAGTTGTTAGGGTTCTGTTACAGGGAAAAGCAGGAACACATGCTGCGGACCCAGGCAGAAATGATTTTATTGTGATCTCCTGCTCTGCCCACACTGTCCAGTGGGGTGAGACGCCCCCCATGTGCATCCTGCAGCCAGAGGACTATAACAGTGTCCCCCGTATTCTGGCTAAAAACACAGGATGCCATGCTGATTCTATTATTTTTAATAAGGAAATCAAGTTGAACATACAAGAAGCCTGTAAACACTGAAATACAGGAATACGTAAGCTGCTGCACGAACTCTTACTCCACAACAACACAAATCTGTAGTCTCTCCCGCTATGGGGTGGTGTCGAAGACGGAGATTTTTAGAACCGTGGAGAGAAAGGAAAGGTACGGTTTTCCACATAACCAGAGCACACAGACGTGACGTGCGGCCACCTGCAGACTGACCTGTTACTTTGCACTTGTGCTTGGCTGTGGCTCTCGATGCTGCTGCGGCTCTTTCGGTTTTGGCTGCTTCTTCTTCTTCTGCTTGGAGAGGCAGCTCAAAGCAGACTCACCATTTCTTGGGGCAGGCATGAGCACGGGCGGCTTGCCAGACTGCGTCGGATACTTGGTTTTCAGGTCATTTTTAAACAGTGGTTGGGAGAGTAAATGGCGCAGTTCCTTCTTCAGGATCTTCATCCGCTTCTGTCTCCGACGCTCCTCTTGCTGGTCAGCTTTTCCTCCTTGAAACACAACACGAAACAGATCGTATTTACTATGATTTGTAGAAGCATTTGGCTTCCCTTGATGGATAATACTCGTGATGAAAAACGTTTAGGAATTCTTTTGGGGCAGTGGGGCTCAAACATTCCCTGCAATGCGAGTACGGCTCACACACACAGTTTAAGAGGGAAACTCAGGGCCACTATCCTTCACGCCTCACAAAAACCCTCCAAGACAAGAATTATCTTCATTTTATAGTCCAGGAAACTCAGAGGTCACAGGGATGGCTGTCCAACTGAGATTAGAAGCCACATCTCTGGACTTCAAGATTAGTTTCCTTCCCACGACCCGCCCACTTGCTGCCTGCGGTTTGGCAACTCGACAGCTCCAAACCCCTCAGCAGGCAGGGAGCCCAACTCTCTCGCCCCTCCCACCAGCACTGGGGCTGCGCCTGTGAGGGTAGGCACAGCCACAGGGCTCCGCGCCAGCCTGTCCTCAGGAATAGAAGCCAGGGCCTCGTGCAGCTACAGCTCAGGCCCCACGCCCAAGCCACCAGGAGGACCAGCTCAGTCATCAAGCCCAGTGGTTTGGTTCCTGGCGTCCATGCCGAGCAGACAGCAGTGAGTCTGCCTCTGAGTTTGTTGGCTTTGGCACCGAGATGCCAACATCCCAGCTGAGCTGCCCATTTTTGGGCTGGCAAGAGCACTGGCCCTAACTCTGGTGGTGGTGTCAGCTCCAGACGTGGTTCTACCGCTTAGACTCGGGAACGATCCTAGAGCAGGGACCGCACAGACTCATCCCTGAATCCTCAGCCTCTGGCCCAGGTTCAGAGTAGGGGCTCAGTAGGTGGGGAAACTGTTCTCCTGCACAAGTTGCTTCTCTTCTGTGAGCCTCTAGTTCCCACCTGTACAAGGATAATAATTTCTGCTGTTTATATCATGAGACTGGGAAGAAGATCAGGTGAGATGCTTTGTTAGCTTGGAAGACAGGTGTAGGAGTAAAAATAATGACAGTAATAACTTGAAATGTGTGAAGTACTTTCTACTTGCCAGTCACTGTTGCAAGCACTTGACACTCATGAACTCACGCCATCTTCACGAGATTTCATGAGGGAGATATTTTATAACCTGCGTTTTGTAAATGAGGACTGCCTAGAGACAACAGGGAGATTGCAAAACCTGACCTGGTGACATAGGCAATTAAGAGAATGGGCCAGCACCCACACACGGGCAGTCTGGCTGCAGAGCCTGCCCCGATGTCACTATACGCCACTGCCCCTCCACAGACGGACGCAGCTGAAGCCTCTAGACAGACAAGGCAGAGGGAACAAAGGCCGAGGCCCTTACGCTCATCGGGGACTAGGGCCTGTCACACACAAGGAAGGGCATCTTGCCGATTTTGACAGGACCCATGGTGGTGAGGAGGTTGCCACAAGACAAAAGTTGAAGGGAAAAACAAAGAAAAGAAAAACAAGCTGAATGTACCCTTGCTCAAGCCCCATCCAGCCCATCACCTACCCTTGTACATTTCCTCATCCAGCTCAATCTCAAGGGCAGCTGCTGCCTGCTCAATCCAAGAGTTGTGCAGACAAGCCTGGAAGTTCCGGTACTCCGCTTTCTCAATCTGTCGTGCTAAATGGATTCGCTCCTGGAGGAAAGGAACGGGAAGTGTTATCTGACAGACGGTTCAGGCCTCTGGGAAGCCAAGTCTCATTTGGTTTTTTAAAGCGCTCTTGAGATCAGTGGTCTCTGATAAAAACGCAGATGACAATCACTACACTGCAGCTCAGAGGCAGCTCAGCTCGGGCCAGGAATCGAACTGGCAACCCTGTTGTTCACAGCTCGCACTCTTGAGCAAGCTCTTAACCAACTGAGCCACTCGGCAGGCCCTTTTTTTTTTTCTTTTTTAAATGAATCTTCCTGTTTAGCTGTTGGCAGAACCGTTACTTGGTTTCCAAGGGTTGTGCTTACGTGGTGAGGAAGCACCCTCCCCTCCCCTCATCAGCACTGGGCTTTTAACTTCTTTTTACCTTGACTGCGTCCATGTACTTTGTCTGCACAGGGAACAATGGGATGTCCTCATCTTTCTTGAGGGTTTTGTAAATCTTCTTAAAGTTGATCACGTCCTCAGGCCCAATCAGCATCAGGCTAAGACCTTCATTGGTGGCACGAGCAGTTCGACCACTTCGGTGGACATAAATCTCCGAGGTGCGAGGAACCTACCAAAGGAGGAACTGGGAGGTCAAATGTGGCCATCACCAGACACTGCTCTTCCCCTCAGGGCCAGCAACCCGATGTGGGTCCCTCTCCCCTCTCGGCCAGGCCGTCAGAAGCCTCTCCAGCACTGCACCCCGATGCAACCCTTCTCCGTCAGTCCCACACTCAAGCTGCTCCCAGGTTTACTGCGGGCTCACTGTGTACGCCTGCCCTCCCACGCCCCGTCCTGGTTCCGGCCCTCAGGACCACTCAACTGGAAAATGGCAGTCACTTCTTATTTGTTCTCTAGTCTCCCGACACCCCCCCCACTCTCCCTGACCCAGCCCCAAAACTGACAGTGTCATCTCCCTGAGTCAAAGCTCTGACCATCACACCCCCTCTAAAAACTCCACTGGTTCTTCATTAATTCTGCATGGATGGTTGGATGATTTTAATCATAACCAACATTTATTGATTATAATGTGCCAGGCAATTCTAGGCACTCTGCATGTATTATCCCATTTATTCCTCACAATAACACGAAATAGATGCTTTTAAGATTATCCATATTATAGACCCGGAAACTGAAATACACAGATATTAAGCAGTTCCTCCTAGGTTATCCAACTAAGTGGTGGAGCCAGGATTCGAATTGAAGCAGTCCAGCTCCAGACCATGCTGACCCCTGGGCTACGCACACTGCCTCTACTCCAGTATATATTGGATACGTTATCCACAGAGAAAGTGGCATGGGCGCTGACAATCCCTCCCTCCCCCACTCTCATGGCACACGTCACTCATCAAGCACCGTCTTCTCCACTGAGCCCAGATAACGCTCAATATCTTTTCCAATGCAGTGCTCCCAGCACCACTATAAATGGTTCATAATGGTGCTAGGAATGAGCTCTATTTGCCATTTTTCGCTTTCCTCTCCCAACACACCCCCCTTCTCATTCTCGGCCAACTATCCCTTCCCCATGTTCTTTCCTCCTTCCTCTCCGACCTCTGTGTGCCCACATCCTCTCATCCTTAAATGCCAAGTATCTTTTAGAAAGCACTTTTCAACCTCCCACACTAGAAGTTGCCTCTCTCCCCCATTATATTTTATAACTTTCTACTATCTTCTGCCTTACATTACGGCTGTAGTCATCTCATCCCCTCCAGAGGATTTCATAGTTCCTAGGGGCTGGAAATGTATTTTGTTCATCCGGATATCTCACACAGACTAACTTCCCAAAAAGAGGAAGACTAAAGATTTGCTAAACTGAATTGGCACCCTAAAATTTTTTTTTAAAGCATGAAGCGCTAAAAAGGAGAAATGATAATGCCAGAATAGCTACCCTTTATTGAGTACTTACTGTGCTAGATGCTTCACTGGCATTAGCTCATTTAATTCTCCTAATAACCCTACAGGGTAGGTAGCATTACTCCCATTTTACAAACAATGACATTGAAACCAGAGGTGCTAAGTCACCCGCCCAAAGCTAACCAACTATGAAGCAGCCAACAAGCATCAAACCCTAGAAGTGGGGCTCCGCCCACCACACTAAGCTAATTTTAGTGCATGCACTAATAATGTCGGTATCAACAGCAGCTAACATTTATTAAGTGCTTACAATGTGCTACATGGCTTTGTAAGCTCTTCACACGTAATGACTTATTTGACCTTAATAAAAACTTTAGAAGTAGATGCTATAGTTAAGCTGCCATTTAACAAATGAGGAAATTGAGGTATAAAGAGACTAGGTAACTTGCTCAAGGTTACACAGCTGGGATTTAAACCCAAGCAGGTCTTAACTACCAGTCTTCTACAATACTTCTCTACACCAAGGTAATCACTTGACACGCTAAGCTTCTTATTTCCACTTCATGGAAGAAACTAAGACTGTCACCTGCCAACGTCATGTAGCTTGCCCAAGTCAAAGAGAGCCGGACTCTTTGACATCAGACAATACCGAGAGGTTATGAGAATAACTCTCACCACAGTTTTCCAAAAGTGGCAGAAGCTGGTCAGTCACTAGACGTCAGCAGTACGCTCTGCTGCACAAAGCCTTGGGACCAACAATTCCTCCTCCATCTCCTCCCCCTGCCCCCAACTTTGCTTTAAACATTCCCCATTTGATGCTGGGAGATGCCTACAAGCTCCCTGACGTCCCTACCTGGTAATGAATGACATGTTGGACTTTAGGAATATCCAGGCCCCGAGCTGCCACATCTGTTGCCAGGAGAACACAACTGTGGTAGAGAAAGAAAGCTCATTAATAATACCTATCACTAATCAAATTCTTCCCACCTGCTGAGTACTACCCTAAACACTACAATCCTTACACTCTATGAGATAATGCTACTTATCTCCCTTCTACAGATTTAGAAACTTAGGCTCAGAGAGATTAACTTCCCAAGGTATGTACACGGCTATTCAGTTGTAGAGCCAGGATCCAACCCTGGGTCTCAGTGACCACAATGAACAAGTCACACTCTGCGATACTAAAGACCACCTCAAGTGAATGAAACGGGAAGCCACACGTATTCTAGGTCAGTGACCTCATCTCCATCACCCTCCCACTCACCTCTAGTCACATACCTGTCCTTGCTCTTCCTCAAACATGGCTTTGCCTCTGAGCCTTTGCGCTTGCTGTATCTTAGGTCTAACAGGTCTTCCTCAGATAATTCACATTTGCTTACTTTCTTCCATTCTCTGCTTAAATCTCACCTTATCAGAGAAGCCTCTCTGACCACACACCCAGTCTGCATAACTCCCCACACAGCTTTACTACTTAGCACTTAGTACCACATGACAAACTATATACTTACTTTCTATTTATTACTTCCCTCCACAGGAATATAAACTCCGTGCAACTTTGCATTATTCACTGTGCTATTGCCAGCCCCTAGAACAGTGCCTGGTTCATAGTAAGAACTTGATAATATGTGTGGAGTGATGTTTCTTAACATATGTATAGTT
>NW_017731419.1:878337-883645 GCF_001890085.2 Hipposideros armiger
GTGGTAAGTATTAAAGTTAACATTTAACAAGTATACTAAGTGCCAGGCATTGTTCTGAACATTTTATATGCATAAACTCACTTAATTCTCGTACCAGCCCTCTGAGGTGGCTTCTATTATTACACTAATTATGAGAAAACTGAGACACAGAGAAGTAATTTGACCAGCTAGAAGTGGCACGGCCAGGATTTGATCTCAGGCAGTCTGGTTCCAGTCTGTGCTCTTAACCATCCATCTATTCTGCTGCTTCTCAAGAACGTTAGAAGTGAATGAATGAGACAAGGTTATCTAAAATGCCAGCACAATACTTAATCTATTGTTAAGTGTTCAATAATAGTAGGCATTACTGTCACCATTACTCATTATTAAGGAAGCTTCTCTTCTGTTGGGCATTACTAGCGACCGAATGCACTAGATGAGGGTGAACCTGCTTCACGCTGCGCAAAAAAAAGGATGCCTTCTACTGATAAGGCCCCCATGATAGAAGGTAGCTTCCCACCACCTCCCCACCAACCTGGCAACCGTGACCCATTAGCTAGAGGCTGGGCTCTGGGCACAGCCCCGACTTACTCTTCCAGACGGGCAAACTGCTCCAGGTTTCTGAGCCTCTGCTTCTGGTGCATGCTGGCATGCAGGGTCAGGGGCATGATGTCTAGGGCTTTGAGGAGCCCAGACAGGCGTTTGATGCAGGAGATACTGTTGGCAAACACTAAGGTGCGGCCTGGATACTGCATCAGGAAGTAGTACAGGTACAAGTCTTTCTCATCATTCTCACAATGGATCTTGGTCTCTGTCAGCGTCTCCACCGTGGCCTCATTTCTTGTGAGGTCAATGACCTTGGGCTTGCCCCTCATGCCAATCTTTTGCATAAGGAGGTCAAGTTTGGCAGTTTTGTCAATTTTCTTAGCGTGCTTCTTGTGAAGGATTCGAGCAGGAACTTGATGTACCAGGGTCAGTGTGGCAGAAAAAACAAGAGTCTGTCTCTTTGGGTTGTACTGGGAATCACTGAGCATCTCTAGCAGCTGTGAAAGCTCAGCAAAGTGGCCTTTCTCAACCATCCGGTCAGCCTCATCGATCACCAGGCACCTGAATGTGGAGCCAGAGACCCACATTAACTGGTGAGCAGCTGGTAGGAGGAATCATCTACAACACTCTACTACCACGCCCCCATCAACACACACACCTCCTCCCCCACCCCACTACCACCAATCTGCGACAGGGAGAAGGCACTGCATACACTACCATGTCACCTCAGGCCGACTACAGAACATGAAGTGGAGGAGGGGAAAAGGGAAGCTACTGTCTCTCACCTGAGCTGCCGAAGGTTGCTCAAATGAGGGTGCTTTTCTTTAACTAGCTCCCACAGTCGGCCCGGAGTGGCGATCACAATCTCAGGCTGGCGGTTCAGCATCCTCTGCTGTTTCTGTGTGGACATTCCACCAACCAAAATAGCAGTTTTAATTCCTATGGTACACAAAACATAAGGGACAGTGTTATGCAATCTTATTTCCTTCCACAGCTGACACAGGCACCCCCAGATTAGCAGAGGCAGTTACTAGCACTGCTTCCCTCTCCAGGGGGTGCTAAAAGCTGACCTGGCCTGACTATTGGTGCCACTCCTGGAGGGCTTACCAAGTCTTCTATCATCTGGGCCTTGCCTACTTCCTCAACCTCATTTCTTTCTTCTCCCTCTCCTCCAATCACAACAAAAGGGCTGGATCTGAGCCCAGGCATGCTTACATTCAAAGTTCTGGAAAAACAGAGAGTTGCAGCACGATGCTGGGAATAACGTGACTTGTAGCTGTGACACACCTCCCCTAAGAAGACCTGCCCATTCCCCTCGTTTAGAATTAATCTGAATCTCCTCTAACGCCGAGTGCTCTGTTCTCTCTCGTGGAGGACTTCTCAAGGTATCCAGTGTGAAAGAAACGCACAGAATCTTGTAGGCAAAGTGCTTAGCAAAGTACTTCGCACACTGTAATAGTCTAGTAACTACTGCTTTTATTATAAAATTAAAATTCCCACTGTGCAGCCCTGCCCAAAAGGAATTCCCTGAATTAAGTTCTGATGCCCGAAGGCAGAGGCTGGCAAACATTTTCCCAAAGAGTCGACTAAACGTTTTTGGCTTTGTGGGC
The DNA here is from genome assembly GCF_001890085.2 of Hipposideros armiger. Taxonomy (NCBI): domain Eukaryota; kingdom Metazoa; phylum Chordata; class Mammalia; order Chiroptera; family Hipposideridae; genus Hipposideros; species Hipposideros armiger. The sequence continues at coordinate 880,473 of NW_017731419.1, forward strand.
TAAACTACTTTTAACTCTACTCCACTCTGCCTTGGTCACACAAAAGCTGCCACATACAATATGTAAATAAACGGGTGTGGGTGTACTTTACTTACAAAACAGGTAGTTTGCCAACCCCTGCCACAGCATCCATTGTAGCCAATAAATTAACTCATTTCCTATGCATTTAGAATGGTATTAGCAATGCATCATTCTTAGGAGAACTGAGAAAGCGTCACTCAATTTTCTGTAGGGTTTTTAATTCTGTGACAGATGAGGAAGGTTTCCCGTAGGGGCAGGAGCCGCAGCTCATTCACCTTTGCCACCCCAGCATCGAGGATCCTCTCAGGAAATATTCATGAAATGGAACCGAACCTCACCTGTAAACTTGGCCACAGCATCAATGTGTTGTTTGACCTGGACAGCTAGCTCTCGAGTGGGCGTCAGAACCAGTCCAAGCAGAGGGCGCTCTGGATGTGCCTTACAGGTGGCCGTTTTGCCACCCAACTCTCGTTTTAGCTCTCCAGTCTGCTCTTCATCAAGCTTTTCCTCTTTGTCCTCTTCCTGTTTGGGGACAGGCTTCTCCCTCATCAGGGAAGAAGGTCCTTCACCAGCATCATCATTACCGAAGGGGAGTAACTGGTCTGAGATGGCAGCTCCAGTCCTGGCTGTCGCCTTGCTGGGTGGTGCTCTAGCCTTCGCTCCAGCCTGACTGGGCAGTGCTTCACTCTCAAATCTAATCTCATCGGACAAAGCTCCAGAGTCAGTTTCAGCCTTGCTTGGTGATCCAGTCTCAGCGTCAGTCTCGATTCTGGTCTCGCCAGGTGGCGCTCCTGTGTTACTCAGAGCTGGGGGAGGCTTCTTCTTTACGTGCCATTGCAGCACTGAATGAATCATTGGGATGGCAAAGGCAAGCGTTTTCCCACTTCCTTAGAGGTAAAATAAGCAAACACACAAAAACAAATAAGAACAGTGTGAATCAACAGATGCACATACTTTTGTCTGGGGTTCTTCGTTTTACACAGAATAAGGGACCCTTGAAAGAGCCAAGAGCCACCCTGACCAGCCCCAAGCTCCTCCCGCCGGCAGCTTTCCTTACAGCACGGCGCCTACACGCAGGAGAAGCCTGAGGAAGTGTGGCAGGCTGCACTGAATCCTGAGGTCACCAAGGATGAGCTACAGGCAAATGTCCAAGCAACGAAACCCCAAAGAGATGGGCAAGTTGTGTGTGTATGTGTGAGTGACTGAGTGTGAGAGAGAAAGCGAGAGAGAGAGATTGCTAAGGAACACATGGTGGGCGGGGAATGGAAATCTGTATAGTACTTGACCAAGGCTTTTCTTTGGTGGGGAAGGAGGGAGTAGAAGAAAATTTTCTTAGTTTTTGAGTAATAATTTTAAATTAGCATGCTTTTGTCTATGCTTGAACATTTTCACCCTGGCCTTTGAATGTATATGGAGTCCAAATTCATGTCATCTCGGCAGTCAAAACAAACCAACAAAACAGAAAACCTCAGGCTGAGAATTTAAAGTAGTTCTAATGTCCTAAGCAGAAGCAAATAAATTATCTCTGGAGGAAGAAACCTTTATCATAGGCCTCAAAGAATTCTCAGAAGAAAATGAGCAGCTCTCAGTAAAAATAAACCCCTAAGGAAACAAGGTATTATAAGAAAGAACTCTAAGAGAAAAAGAGCAAAAACAGAGCCATAAAATTTCGGATAAGAAAAGCAGCACTTTTCATCAGAAACAATGAAAGCTAGAAGACAGTGTATTTGTAAGAGCTGAAAAAATAATTGACAATCTAGAAATCTATATTCAGCAAAAATCTCTTTCAAAATAAAGACTTTTTTAGGTATACAAAGCTGAAATAATTTATCGTCAGTAGACCTGGACTATAAGAAATATTAAAGGAAGTCATTCATGCAGAAGAAATTATGCTATCAGATGAAAATCTGAAAAAGGAATAAAGAGCACCAGAAATGGTAACATGGGTAAATATAAAAGATGTCTTTTTCCTAGTTACACTTCTTTTAAAAATAATTGACCACTTAAAGCAAAAACAATAAAAATGTATTTTGGAATTTCTAACACATAAAGTATAAAACAAAAAGCATAGAGGAGAAAAGGAAGTATACTCTTGTAAGATTCTTGCACTATACATACAGTAGTACATTATCACTCAAAGGTAAAATATGACACGTTAAACATATATAATGTGAACCCAAAAGCAACTACAAGGACATAACAAAGAATTACATGTAGCTAACAAGACAATTTGAAGAGATAAAATGGCATCACAAAAAATATTCAATCCAAAAGAAGGTAGAAGAGGAAAAATATTAACAGACATTAAGTGAGGACTTACTGTACTGGTATTTGTAATAACATGGTTGAACCTGAAAGTTATGCTGATTGAAAGAGGAGACACCCATATTCCAAAAATACATATTGTATGATTTTAATATATAAAATTCTGGAAAATGCAATCTATTGTGATAGGAAAGTCTACCAGAGGTTGCCTAGGGATGAAAAGGAGTGAGGCCAGGGAAGGAGAGATTACAAAGGGACCCAAAGCATCTCGTGGGGGTGATGGGTTTATTCATTATCTACATGGGCAACGGTTTGTCTACAGCCCCTAAAAGTCTTTTTGAATCTTGAACTGCACGTTCACAACAGTCCACGTGGATGGCCTGACAGGAGCTGGGGTATGAATCCAAATGTCAGGTTCTAGCCACAGTGGCTCACACAACCTTGCCTCTGCCTTCCAGAAACTGACTTCCAGGCCTCTGCACACAGCAATGCAGTGTAGCAGAATGCTCAACACACACAGACCCAGGCTAGAATCCAGACACCGCCACATTCAGCTGTGCGGTTTTAGGGACGCTGTCTATCCTCTATGAGGCAGGGTTTTCGCATCAGTAAGACGGGAATAATAATGGAATCTACCTCAGGGTGGTTGAGAACTGAGTTCATCAATATAATGCACTTAACACAGTGCATGATGCATTTTAAATGCTAAGTAAATGTTCTAAGTTGTTATTATTACCTCCATTCCCCTTTCTTGGGGTTTCCTCATTCTTCCAACTACATGACTCTCATATAGGACCTTACCCCAAGTTTCCTGACCACTCTTCTAGAAACCCAAGGCACCAAGTGTCTAGATCAGCGGTTCTCAACCTGTGGGTTGCAACCCCTTC
>NW_017731419.1:884860-888486 GCF_001890085.2 Hipposideros armiger
CTGGCCCTCATATGTGGGATCCGAACCATGGCCCTCTGGCATCCCAAGCCAGCTCTTAACCAACGCGCCACTCAGCCGGCCCACTTTTTACCTTTTTAATACAGCTCCTAGGAAATTTAAAATTACCTATGTGGCTCGCATTACATATATATTTCTATTGGTTCCTGGCTGGTCTAGTTGGACTAATAGTTCCAGGCAGTATAAGCCGCTCCCTCTAGTCAGTAGTTTAGTCCACCCAGGGAGAGTCAACCTGTCATGCTTTACAAAGTCTTACATGGCCCAGGGAATAAGGGAACTTTAAATAATGCCTACTCCCAACAGTCACCTGATGCCCAAACCTGCCTACAAAATCCACCCAATGGTTATCTATCACACATTCAAATCCTTTCAATGACAATAAACTCACCAACTCTCAAAGCAGCCCTTTTTATCTTCACACAACAGTTGAGAATTGGACACTTATCCCTTATATTAATGGAGATTTACCTCTCCAGAGGGCTGATCTCAGCCCTACGTTACCCCTCTGAGCCATTTATAAAAGGCCCAAGAATAGGAAAAAAACCATTTGCAGATCACTTACAGTATACTGTGTAAATTTTAGTTTGCTACAGCATTTGCATTTAACCCACACAGCAAAAGAAGTAGGTACTGCTGTTATCTCCATTTTATAATAGGGCCTATATGACTCACAGAACTAAAGTGACCTGCCTAGGGTACCAATCAGAAAATGGCCGATTTCAACCCAGAGCTGGTTGGCTTCTAAAACACCTTCATTTAACATTGCTTCTGCCTCTTCTGGTCATCCAGCCTGTTAGTAGTGACAGGCTCAATCCAGAAGCAACATTGCCCTGGCCAGATAAGGGTGCTCTTACCTGTCTCTGCAGCCCCAAGGATGTCCAGTTTGTCACGGATGGCAGGTGCCAAGGTCAGAGCTTGGATTGGTGTGGGTGCAGAGAAGCCCAGAAAGCTGAGTGCTCGGAGAACTGGCTTGGGTACAAACAGGTCCTTCCAAGCTGATATGTCTGCCTTCTGGTCATGCACTTCAGGTATCCACGTCTTTGCTTTTTTAGGCACCTGTGGAGTAGTATCCTGGGAAGGCTCTGATTTTTTTTTCCCTTTCTTTTTCTTCTTTTTTGGAACAGCCTGGGCTGGACTTTCTGATGCCATCTCCCCTACCTCTGGATCAGAACAAACTGTACCATCTCCCTGGGGTTCTGGCTCAGCACCTTTGACCTCAAACTCTTTCTGGGCACTGGTTCCTTCAGTTTCCACATTTTTACTCTTTTTCAACTTCATCTTTTTCTTTGAGGAGCTAGATTCTCCTTCCTCCTCTCCTTCTGAAACAGCTTGTGCCTTTCTCTTCTTGGGCTCCTCCTTTGAGAAGAGACTGGAGGAATTCTTGGCAGGGGAGACCAACTGGTAATCTGTCAGTTCCTCAAAGCACACCAGGTCATCCATCTGTCCATCTGCAAACATATTTGGGTCAATCTGCACCTGCTTCCATTTTCCCACAACCTTGATTCCCTTTGTCTGAAATTTGCCATATCTTGGTGCCTTTGACCTTGATGTTGTCTCCTTCCACTTCATGGTTGCTGAAAAGAAGAGAAATGTTTCATTAGGTTGGCAACTGAGAAGCATAGGATTCTGAGGCAATGCATATTTTCTAAGCAGCCTATAACATATCGGGTCCTGCAAAGATGGCTCTGAGCACTGATGCTCCCAACTAGAGAAGATCAAAAAAAGGAAAGAAATACACCCACAAACCAGGTAGCTTGGCCTAGAACAGAAAATATGGAGCAAAGACGTATGAGCTACATGGGGTATGAATTCAATACTTACTGCTTGTGTTCCCTTGGAAAAACCTGCTTAATCCTCTCTGAACCTCAGTGTTCTCATCTCTTTTAAGAGAAGGGGGCCCAATAATACCTAAGTCACAAAATGTTTTAGGATAAATAAAATTATGGAAAGCATGGAGGGTAAAGCCTGCAATACCCAAGCCACACTGAAGGCAGGGTAAGAATTTGGGGTGCTTTTTTTGCGGGGGGGAGTGGCGGGGGCTGAAGAGGCCAGCTTTATTAAAAGTCAACAGAGCTTTCTTCCTCCGCAAGTCTTGCCCCAAGAACAAAGGCCTGTTCCACCATTCTGGCCTTTGCCCAAATGCCTTCAAGCCCGTCCAGCTTTTTCATTACATTTTAAGTGACTTAAAAACCATGTAAGCAGTAGTAGTTTGAGTGGAACTTGGCCCTTGTTCGCCCCTTTCAGAAAGAACAGATCCTGTGAAAAAGACAAAGCTGAACGAGCCCTCATCGCCTGTGGCGAACGTACTGATCTCTGCGAGCCTGTTTCCTCGCCTGTGAAACGAAGGCGATGAGGCTGTGTGTCTCATCGGATCCTTACGCTGACGCGAATACAAAAAGATGACGCACGTCAAAAACCGCTCAGCATGGCGCCTCGCAGGGTGAGCACGCCGGCTCGCAGGAAGGTTTGCCCACCGAACCTGATCGCCAGCATTACAAACAATTGGAGTTCAACAAGAGGCTGTGGGGGATGGTCACGCACAAGGGGACGCGGATAGGGACCTGCAGAGCAAGCGGGGCCCCTCCTCGTGGCGTCCAGTCCCGTGCCTGGCGCTAGCACCTCCGCTCACGCATCAACGGGCGCACGAAGCAGAAAAGCCGCGGCCTCCGAGCCCTGAGACCCACAGAAGGGGACCCGGCGCAGGGTCGACCGGCTGCTTGACTGGGCCGGCAGCCGCCTCTCTGGACCTGAGAACCCAGTGAGCTGAAGAGGCCCGACATGGGCGCCCAGGAGCCCGCCCCCAGCTCCTTTCGAGTGCCGGCCCCAGCCTCGCCCCAGCTCCGGTACTCACCGTGCAGACGCCGCCTCGGCTCCCACAGACGTCAGCAGGGCAACCTTGCCTTACCAAACGCCACAGCTCTTCTTCAGCTGCAGCGCCGGCCGCAGTTCCGAGGCGGGGCTTCCACTCACGCACGTGGGCGCGCTGCGGCAGGAAGTCCCGCCCCCCACTCTAGATGCCGCCACCTGATTCGCTGCCGCGCGACCGCAGACTTGTGCAGCGCGGTAGTGGAGAGCGCTGGGGGACCTTAAACCTGGCTTCGCCGGCGGTGTTCCTCCCGGGATTAGGAAGCAGGAAGAGGAGGATACTGTGGTCCATCCAGAAGGGCTCTACGCCAGCGCACGCACGGAAACGTATTTTCTTGCGTTCCTGGTTTAGTTTTCGTGCAGTAGCTGTCAACGTTTTGAAACTACTATATGTCTGGGGCCTTGCGAACGTTTCAGCATTTAATTTACAACCCAACCAGCCGATGTTGGAGGTGCAATTTTCCGCAATTTTTTCATACCTCTCCTATTGCTCAAGGTAGGTCCGCCTGACTTTAAAGGTCCAGGCTTTCTTTTCTTTTTTTTTTAAAGATTTTTATTGGGGAATTGGGGGATGGGAACAGCACTGAGGAATTGAGGGAAGGGGAACAGACAAGTTGCTGTCGTTTTGTTCTTCAGTCTAATTGTGGAGGACACGTTGCTTCACTGGCCCAAGTTGGCACCATCATTGCGCTCTTCCTGGGCGAGGCATATCAGTCACCGGATTCTGACTGCGGCTGCTGGCC
>NW_017731419.1:893456-918153 GCF_001890085.2 Hipposideros armiger
ATTTGTTCATCCGGGTTTGGACCCTGGATTGCTTCCACCTCTTGGCTACTGTGAATACAGCTGCTAGGAACTTGGGATGTAGGTATCTCTTTAAGACCCTGCTTTCAATTCCTTTGGGAATATACCCAGAAGTGGGTTTGCTGTATATATGGTATTCTAGTTTCAGTTTTTTGAGGAACTGCTATACTGTTTTCCATGCTGGTACCTCATTTTATAGTCCCACCATCAGTGCATAAGGGTTCCAATTTTTCCATATCCTAGCCAACATTGGTTATTATCTGGTTTTTATTTTTATAGTAGCCATACTGATGTGCATGAAGTGATACCGCATTGTGATTTTAATTTGTATTTCCCTAATGATGAGGGGGATTTTGAGCATCTTTTCATGTTTATTGGCTATTTGTATATCTTCTTTGGAGAAATATCTATTTGAATTCTTTGCCCATTTTTTTTCATTTTTTAAATTTGTTTTCTGTTGGGTTTTTTTTTCCTCTTATTTTTTCACTCTTTGGTCTCTTAGCCCATTTTTAAAGTGGGCTCAGTATTTTGTTGTAGGAATTTGTTACATATTCTGATTATTAACCCCTTATCAGATATATGGTTTGCAAATATTTCCTCCCATTCTGTAGATTGCCTTTCCACTCTGCCCTCTCCTAGTCAGCTTGGGCTGCCATAACAAAATGCCATAGACTGGTGGCTTATAAACAACAGAAATTTCAGTTCTGCAACTCTGGAGGTTGGGAAGTCTAAGATCAAGGCACTGGCAGGTTAGTGTCTGGTGAGAGCCTGCTTTCTAATAGCCACCTTTTCTCTGGAGCCTCACGTGGTGGAAGGAACAAGGCGGCTCTCTGGGGTCTCTTTTATAAGTGAACTAACCCCAATCATGAAGGCTCTGTCCTTATGAGCTGATCACCTCCCAAAGGCCCCACTTCCTAACACCATCATATCGGGCATTGGGTTTCAACATATGCATTTTGAGAACAAAATTGTAGACCACAGCAGGTCCTTTCGTGCACAAAGGTGCACTCTCGATCTATACCTCTTTTCCTGAAATACTCAGCGCCTTCTTGCTCGTAGGCCTGTGCCTGGCAGTGGGGCAGGAAGCAGTGACTAAGGCTTGGCCCTTGACCTTAGCTCAAAATCCAGCAGAGGAGATGGAGAACGACTTTGCCTTGTGGGAGATTCTATGGCAGAAAAGGAGTGTAGTAGACTCACTTTTGGCGTCTGTAGTTGGAGGTGGCCGAGGTAAACTGGGAATTCCTGCTCAGGGCAGGTTCCTGGAGGACGTGTCAGGTGGCAGAGTCCTGAAAATCTGTCTGGGTTTGCCACACCAAGGGCCAGGGAATTGTTTCTACTCTTTCCCCAGGACAGAAGCACAGCAGTGAGCTTGAGGAGAAAAGCAGAAGCCAGACCCCTCATCCTCGTTAAAGAGGTGGACTTGAATGGGCCACAGAGAGCGTGGAGGGATTTCAACACCATAGCTGCTCCCTGTACCCCAGCAGCCAACAGATATGTCTCATTCTGTGTGGTGTCCATGTCCCTGATCACAGGCAGCGAGAGGTGATGTGACTAGGGTAGCAGTGGTGGAGGTATTAGGAGTGATCAAATCCTAGACATGTATGAAAGGTGAAATCGGCAGGAATTGCTAACAGACTGGATGTGGAGTGAGAGAAAAAGAGAGGAGTCGAGGATGACTCTGAGGTTTTGGCTGCTGAGAGAACAGCTCCGGGCTGAAGGGAAACCCAGGAGCTGGAGAAGAGGCAGGGGATTGTCGCAACAATCCTGGGGAGAGATGTGGGTGGCCTGACCCATAATGGGAGAGGCAGAGGTAGAAAGAATGGTCAGACCGTGGATATTTTTGAAGGTGAAACAGTAGGATTTGCTGATGGATTGGTGTGGAGAGAGGTGTCCTGAGCTGCTGAAAGAATGGGGCTGCCTTTCACTGAGACTGGATGGCCGTTGGAGGAACAGCTTTGGGAGGGGAAACAACAGTCCGGCTTTCGACGTGTTATGTTTTGACATGTTATGTTTCTTCTCAGACACCCAAGTGGACATGCTGAGTAGGTCTGGGCTGGACATATCAATTTGCAAGTCCTCAGAATACAGGTGGTCCTGAAAGCCATGGGGTTGGGTAAAGCTACTCAAGGAATAGACCTAAAGCAGAGAAGGGGTCTGAGGGCTGAGCCCTGGACGTGCCCATGTTTATCAGAGATCAGAGAGAGGAGATGAAACGAGAACGAGGAGGAGAGACAAGTGTGGCAGGAAAGGAAGTGAGAAAGGATGATTTCCTGAAGGCCAGGGGAGGACAGTGTTGCAGGAGCCAGCTGTAAACACACTGGGTGGCTCAAAAACAATGGAAATTCATTCTCCCACAGTTCTGGAGTCTGGAAATCCAAAATCAAGGTGTCCACAGGGCCATGTTTCTTCTGAAGGCTCTAGGAGAGAACCTATCCCATGCCTCTTCCAGCTTCTGGTGGCTGCCAGAAATCCTCGACGTTCCTTGGTTTGTGGCTGCATCACTCCAGCCTGTCTCCGTTTTCACATGGTCTTCTCCCTTGCACGCCTGGTGCCTGACCGCAGTGCCATACTGCCTTTCCCTCAATGTGGAAAATTATTACAAGGAGCTTTGCCATAAGGAATGGATCAAAGTGAGATGGCACCTGGAGGAAGATACGGTACAGAGGGAGGGGCCGCCTTTGCTCTCCAGGTATGGGGTGGAGGAGTCTGGTTGGAGACTGTTGGTTTAGGACAGAGGGAGACGGTGATGGTGCAGAAGCGAGGGAGGAACCCTGCAGGAGCACGTCCTTGAGACGGAGAGAGCAGGTAGGCCCAGTGCACAGGTGGCCAGGGGCTTGTGTTCTATTCAGCACAGAAGCAGGACAGGGAGTGAGGGAGCGGGGGTGGAGGGGTGGCAGACTTGGTGGTGGGAGGGACCGCAGGCCAGCTCTCTTCTGGTTGCCTTCATTTTTTTTAGTGAAATTGGAAGTTGGTGAAGCAAGAGGGTGGAGGTGCAGTAGGTATGAAAATCTGGGACAAGTTGGGAATTCTGGGTACTCAGAGAGTTGGGGAGTAAAGAGAGGGGTTGAGCACAAGAGAGGAAGAGGAAGGGAGAGCGTTGAAGGGTCTGCAAGGTGCACTTGTGATGAGCGGATATGGAATCTACATGGGCAGGGAGGACATGGGATGAATGAGGGACAGTGTTGTGGGTTGTCCTGTGTCCCTCCAAAGAGATACATGCCAATCCTAACCCCCAGTACTTGGGCATGTGACTGTAGATGTAATTAAGATGTAAATTGAGATGAGGTCATATTGGAGTAGGATGGGCCCTTAATCTAATATGACTGGTGCCCTTAGAAGAAGAGAAGACACACAGGGAGAGGGCCACGTGGAGACGGAGACAGAGAATAGGGTGACGCAGCCCCCAGAAGCTAGGAAGAGGCAAAGAAGGAACCTCCCCTACAGCCTTCAGAGAGAGCTCAGCCTTGCCGACACCTTGGACTTCTAACCTCCAGAACTAGAATATGAGAGAAAATACACCCAGCTGGTGGTCACTGGTTTCAGCAGCCACAGAAAACTAACACAGATATTGAAAATGCCATTGTGACTAAAGAGGTGTTCAAGGCTGCATGAGAGTCTGAATCTGTAAAGGGAGGAGGTGGGGGTCTTTAAGGGCGGGCTGGATGGTGATAATAGGGAGGGGGCAGTTTTTGTCAATAAGTCTAGGGCATTTCTGCCCATGAGAGCGTTGTGCAATGATGAGCGCGTTCTCTGTGCCATCCGGGGTGGTAGTAATAGAGAGGTGACCATGAGCCAGGAGCTGCAATCTTCCAGAAGTGACTGGGCGTGCTCTGGAGGCCGGAGGCTGAGTCCCCACCTTCCCTCCCTTGCCTGGGACCCACACTCTGTTTTGTGGGGAGCTGGCTGAGCTCACTCCTGCAGGTCCTGAGATCTCCAGAACGCCTGGTCTCAGTTGCCCAAACACCACTGTCCCTCCCTGCCCCTGTTAGATGTCCCTGCCAGCCCTGGGAACTCTGAGCAATACCATAGGGTTCTGGTGTGCTCCGCCCTGTGCTGCAAGCCGCTCCAGGCAGGGCACGCACAGGAGGCAAGATGACCTCAGATGGTGGAATTGGGGGTGCTTCCTGCAGAAGGAAGGGTGAGCCCTGGAGGGTGGCGGGCTTTCACTTTAACCTATGCTGCCTGGAAGAGGGAGAGAATAGACAGTTTGACCTATTCCATTGCAAATAAAAGCAGCATGCTTTTTCTTGCTTTTTTGATTTTTTTTTTTTTTGAGAAAATGAAAATCAAATGTGTTGGCTTCAAAGAGCAGCGTGGAGCCTTTTCAAGGCAGAGCCCTTCCCCATCTGGAGTGTCACAGAGCTCTGGACATTCTCCATCCACCTCTGCATGCTCAGTAAATCCGATTTGTCTGGAAAAGCAGGCAGGGGCCACTCTCTCCTCTGATCCCAGCTCCAGAGCACCCTTCACACTGTGGGTGGCAGCGGGGAACGCAGGGAGGCCAGTGCAGTGCACTCACAGATGTTCTTTTTGTCTCCAGGCATGGTTGCTCTAGGCGTGACCGGGGGAGGTGAGTCTCTCTGGGAAGGAGCCCAAGCTCCCATCTGCTCGGGCCTCTAAGAGCAACTGGCCTTGACCAGACCCAGGATTCCCTCGAGCCCCAAGACGTGGGTGGGTGGGGGTACTTGAGTTGAACCTTAGGGTGCAGAGGCCAAAGCAAAGCCCTTAACAGCACCCTGGGTCCAATCTCAGCTTCTCCCAAGTGCAAACTGTGCAACCCTGGGTGAGCCATTTGGTCTGTCGGAGCCTGTGATCCCTTCCCTAGAAAGCAGGGCAGGGCTGGGGATGTCCTCCGGGAGTATGTAAGCTGAGCTGGGCCTGCTTCCCTGGAACTGCTTTACAAACCCTGCTTGCTCATCCTTTGAGCCCAGAGGTTTCCAGCTGTGCTTTAGAGCAGCGTCCTCCAATACGGTGCTAGAATTAAAGAAAATAAAATCATTTCTGTCTAATGATCAATAGTCACATGTGGATACAGCACTGGACAGTGCAGACACAGAACGTTTCTGTTGTTGAAGAATGTTCTATGACTACGCTGCTCTGGAGATGTAAGGGAGCCCTGGGAGACCCCCATAAATGTCGTTGCAGGGCCCTGCGGGACAGAGGGCAGAAACCCCCACCCCGTCACCTCTTCGAAAGAGCAGCTCTGATGTTATCTTCTGTCGACCCCGTGCTTGGGGGAGAGACTATTTTCCCTGCCCAAAGGGGAAGTTTAAAGACAACTGCTCATTTCAACTTAATTTATTTTACAAAAGGGCAACTGAGGCACAGGGAGGACCGTGAGCTTCCCAGGTGTCACAGCAAACAGGCCCGGATGGGCCTGAGATCCAGTTCTGGTAGCCTGGCCACACTCATTTGTGTCCACAGTTACAGCCTTCCTTTACGTCAGACCCCTGTCCCTGCCCTGTGACTCTCACAAGAGCAAAGCAGACCCCCCAGTTCCTCCCCCAGGATGATGTCAGGGAGATCTCGGGGAGTCCCTCCCATGGGGCCAACCTCAAGCTCCTTTTCCCCTGACAGTCGTGGCTGTGGGCTCTGCGCCGGTGGTGCTGGGCGCCATGGGCTTCACTGGAGCAGGAATCGCAGCCTCCTCCATAGCGGCCAAGATGATGTCAGCGGCTGCCGTCGCCAACGGGGGTGGGGTTGCCGCCGGCAGCCTGGTGGCTACTCTGCAGTCTGTGGGTAAGTGTCCTGGACAGGAGGAGGACCAGGGCCAGGACCAAATTCAGCCCAGAGGCTAAGCCTCAGGGAGGGCCTGTCCTCCCCCTCCAGTTCTGTGTCCTCAGCGGCCCTGGTCCCTTGTGTCTCCCTCACTGTCCCCTCTTGTGGTTGGGGGTGAGGATGGTGGGTCTAGAGGTGAGCCCAGGAGGTCTGCATTCCCAGTCACCCCTATAAAACCTGGGCAGGTCCCCTCCCCGCTCGGGGCCCCAGCCTCATCGTGTGGAAGGTGAGGCAGCCTGCCATTTCTCACAGGGTCTGCATGTCTGTCACTGGTGGAGTCACCACCAGACTCCCTGTCTCGTCCCTGGGCAGCCCCTTCCCAAAGCAGAGATCCTACGGTTTTAGGAAGTGGAGCGGGGAGCAGGAGTGGGATGTCGGGGCTGCTGGCCTCCTGAGGGCCCCTGGGGTCTCTGAACCCACACCCTTGTGGGGATCTACTGAGGCTCGGTCCCTGTCCCCTTGTGCTCTCACCCTCTCTCCCTCAGGGGCAGCGGGCCTCTCCGCGTCATCCAACGCCCTCCTCGGCTTGTGTGGAACATCTTTTGGAGCCTGGCTGGGATCAAAAATAAAGAAACCCCCTTCGTCTCCTCCACCTGGACCCAGTCCTGAAGCAGAGAGGGGCCCCCATGTTGGAGGTGACTCTCCAGGGCCTCAGGATGAGAGTCCCCAAAATGACAAGCCTCCTGCCTCCCAAAATTGTTCAGAGAAGGATGAGAAATAAAGATGATATACTGTGAGCTTCCCCTAGTGGCTGCACTGCGTTCTAGCGGGTGGGCAGGGGGGGGGAGCAGGAACTCCAAAGGAAGGAGCAGGGGGTGTCCTCCGTGACTGGAGCAAGGTCTGTTCCCAGTCCTGTCACCCACTCGGGACCCTGAGAAGGTCATGTCTCTTTTTGAGCCTCAGTTTGCTGCTCTTCAGATGGGGAGTTGGACCAAGTGTCTTCAAAGATCTGAGTCAGGGCCAGAGTAACGTGATGTACTGGGTTGTTGGAAAAGTCATGACGCATGTTTGCAACAGATGGCGCTAGTTCATTTTTGGAAGTACTAGAGTCATTCGCATCTATGTTATTGCTATGTCATTTGACAGCTGACATTTCTAGTTTCATTCTAAAACAAAATTGAGNCGTGGTGTTGGACTTCATCCAGGGAAGAACTTATATAGCCTGCTGGAGTCCTCAGTAGCCATACTACACACAGGATTTCCAACACAACAATTACCTCAAGGTAAGTAGGGGCCTGGGAAGTAGGGAAGGGAGGGAGCACCAGCCTCCCTCTTTGCTGCCATTCAGAGCTACTGTCACTTATCAGAGACGAGTGTGCTGGGAAGGGGTTTGAGCCCATATTTACCCTGAGACTTTGGGAACAATCGGGCTTGTCCCAATCCAGGTTACACTCAAGCCATAAGACTTAGGCTGGGTAGGGGGTGATGGTCAGGGAACAGAGATGGAATATTAGAGATAAATAGATCCCTGGAGATCAGGGAGCCAAGCAAAGTCCTTAACCGAAAACGCTACAATCTGTGCAGATTTGGGGGGGTGTGCTAGAAGTGGCCCATAGATTGCTTTAGGACAGAGGGGCAGGGCTCAGGGCAACAGAGAGGTGCCCCCATCCACACCACAGTGCATCACAAATCAAGCACACACTTCTGGTTTTTACACACTCTTTCTGGGAGAGAGAGTGGTGACTGTAGGCTGTGCACCTAGTGTTCTCACGCTGCTCTGAGATGGCAAGTAAAGCCATAGAGAACGGAGAAGGAATTGCTGCTGATGCCCTCCTGCAGGAGCTTCAGTCAGATGGTGAGTGCCCTCAGGGAGGCTCTGGAAGGAGAGGTGGGCCAGGGCTTGGGGTGGGTCTATGGCCCAGGGCAGAAGAGGTCTGGGTTCTGACCTGGAGCTCCCACTGAGGCCCATTGTGTCTGAGCAAGTCTCTTCCATCTTGGGCCTCAGACTGCGCATCTGCGAAGCCAGGGACCTGCCAGCTCTCAGTCGGTGATCGGGTCTCTCTCTCTGCATTGTCCTTGGGTTCATCTCCAAATGGTCCCATTACCTCAGCACTGCTGTCACTGATGCCCCATTCCCACATCAGAACCCTTGGCAGCTTCAGGAAATGGCAGAGGGGGCTGTACTGGGCCTCTGGGCCTCATGCCCCCCTTGAGGCCCTAGGCCTCACTCGGCCTCTGGTCCCACAGCTGCCCGCCCCCTTCTGTGCCCGTCCCTGCTTCTTTTCCAGAAGAAGATGAATCCTCCCAGTCATCCTCTGCTGGTTCTACTCCTGGGGGGCCACCACAGGAGCCCCCTCCGGGGCCAGATGCACATAGCTCTGACTCCCCAGACCCACCCAAAGATGGAGGCAACAGTGTGGCCCGCATTGCAGGTAACTGGTCCCTGGACACCAGTCCGCCAGACCCACCTCACCCTCACCGCTCAGCTCAGCCTTCTAAGTTGTCAGCATTAACGTACACGTCCCTGATGGAACCTCCACTACACCCGCATTGTCAGAAGAGGGACACAGTGCACACGGGACATGAAATAAATGATGCTTTAGAGTCAGAGCGACTGCACTTTAGGTCCTGGCTCTGCTGCTGACTTGCTGAGTAACCCAGAACCAGTCACAAGCCCTCTCTGGGCCTTGATCGCTTTGTTTCGAAGAGCAGGGATAGGGGTATGTCACTCTCCAGGGTCTGCCAGTGCCAGGGCATATCGATTAGGTAGTATAGAGACCATTCACACTGGCCTTAGGCTCCTGGTTAGCCAACAGGCACAGGCCCGGCTCTTTGCCAGTTAAAGTCCCCTGCCACTGCCCTGACCTGTTGACCCACAGCACCCGCCCAAGGCCTGAGTGAGTTTCATTTCTCCAGTGTGCTCCTCCTTGATGCCCTGAGCCTGGTTGCTCATTTTCTCTGAGGACACACCCTCACAGAGCTGTCTCAGCTGTAAGGTGGGGCCAGCCCAGGAACAGGGCAGCAAAAGGTGTACTCTATTTTTTTTTTAATTGTGGCAAAATACACATAACATAAAATTTGCCAACTTAACCATTTGTAAGTATACAGTTTTTTAGCGTTAGGTATATTTGCCTTATTGTGTGACCAACCCCCAGAACTCTTCATCTCACAAAACTGAAACTCTACACATTGAACGCTAACTCCCCATTCCCTCCTCCCCNTGCTTATCTTCTTGACGGGCTATAAAACATGTCTTGTTTATTCTTTCCTAACAAGCTACCTAACTTATCTTTTTCCAGTCTCTTGTCAAGAAGCTTTGTTTAACTTTTGCTGAAGCAGGAGCTTTTTAAATTCCTTTGGGGGTGGTGGGTGGGGGGGGGAAGGGTGCCCCAGTCTAGGGCCTGAGTCCTCAACAAAGGCAGTATAGGAACCCACAGTTCTGGTGCCCCCACACTCAACAAAGCTCTACCCTTCCTGCAGATTTGTCTCTGTTGGGCGTTTCTGTGCACCATGGAAGCCTTCTTAGCCTCTAACATCGCCCCAATAGTTTCATCAGTGAGCCTGGCCAAAATTGGCGGGGCAGCGTCCGGCAGTGTGCTGGCCGGACTGTCGTCTGTGGGTGAGTGTTCCTGGGAGGGCTGGTGGGGGATGAGATGGTGGCTGAGGAGGTAGGGCACAGGGTCCTTCTCAGGGTCCTGTGGGGAGGAGGGGTGACATCACCTGCAGCCACTGTCGCTGCCCTGTCCTCCCCCGAGTGTCTATCCTGACTCTCTCTCTGAGTGTTACCTTGTTCAAGGTCCGCGGAAGCCAAAACGTGTGAGAAGAGGTTGGTGGAAAGAAAAGCAGGTTTATTAAAAAAGCCAGCATTCTGGGAGAATGGGGGACTCCCAACATGATGAAGAGGTTTCATAGGCACATAAGAAAATGCAGAAGAAATGAGAAAGTGGGGTGGGGGCGGGGTGGGCATGGCCCGGAGTAAACAGAGCCATTGAAGCTGGTCTGGAGTAACCATGCTGAAGCTGACATGCACAGTAAATATAGACTAAATAGAGTCATTAAGGTTTGATAGGACGAAAGGGACATAAAGGAAAGAAACTTTCAAAACGTCTCAAGTTAAATGACACAGTTAAATTTAATTACACTAGAGGTTTCTATCTCAATATAGAAAATACAGTGTCACCCTTCCATGACAAGGGCCAGAGGGAGGCAGGACCTGGCTCAGGGGGCCTGGGCCCGCTCCCCTCTGGGCCCGGGTCTCCTGTCACCCAGACTGAGGGGCCCTGAGGCTGGGTCCTGCTCTCTGGCTCTCATTTCCCCTGTTTCACCACCAGAATTCACCTCCTTTATGTTTTTGCCTGTGCATCCAACTGATGGTGTAGGTAGGAAGGTAGATAACAGCAGGAGGAGGAATAAGATCCCCACAGGTAACCCAGTGGCCTCACCAGAATCCTGTTTCAAACCCACTGAATTGAGGAGCCAGAACAGAGCCTGGGGCTCGTGCAAACACAGGAGGCTGAGCAGAGGTGCAGAAGGACGCGAGACACAGGAAAGGGGGAGGCGGAGGATAGCCCAATACGGCACAGAAGGCCAGGGTCCCAGAGACGTTGGACTGCTCCCCACCCTGGGGTCAGCCTGCTCCACGCTCAGAGGAGCCTTGGAGGAAACTTGCTTTGCAAATAAACTTTGCTGTCTGTGGCTCTCTTGACTCCTGTCTCTTGACCCAATTCTTTCTTTCAAGAAGATAAGAACGGATGAAAATCCTCGCTCCCAGTAACACAACCAGACTTGCGGTGCAGTTTG
Organism: Hipposideros armiger; assembly: GCF_001890085.2. NCBI lineage: Eukaryota > Metazoa > Chordata > Mammalia > Chiroptera > Hipposideridae > Hipposideros > Hipposideros armiger. Next base: position 903,993 of record NW_017731419.1, read on the forward strand.
TAATGTTGGATCTCAGATCCAGAGCATTGATTTGAACAAAAATCTTCAGTTTGGGTCTATTCTCTCTGTTGGTTCCTGTAAGCCCTCTCTCCAGTTTTATTTGTTTATTAGCTTCCCTCTTGCTCCCATTCCCCTTTCCTCAGTCGGCCTTTCTAATATGTTTAGTGGGCATCTGTTTTTCATATATATTTTTGCAATATGGGTGTTTTGTGTTTGCTTGTGTTTTGATTTACATACAGAGGAGTGTGTTGCATATCTCCTTCTGTTGCTTTTCTTTCCGCACAAACAGCTCTAGTTTTTGAGATTCATCAGTGTTGCTAGGGGAGCATCTAATCCTTGCTTTCACTTGCTGCAAAGTAATTGTATGTGCAGACACCAACACTAACCCTTCTCTTCCCTGGGTGGACACAAAGGGGTCCGCCTCTGTCCACCAGCACAGAGAGCATAGTGTGGAATGGGGCAAGGGAACGGGGCCCCTGATCACTGCTGGACTTCTGACCTCTGCTCAACCTGTGTTCTTGCTCAGGACTCACCCTGCCATCCAGTGCTGCCCTGGGCTCAGTGGCATCTACCTTGAGATCCACGTGGATGTCTCTTCCATACTGGAATCCCCTGCTGTGACCTCGGCTGTTTCCCCAGTTGGAGGTAACTGGCCTTGGGCCACACGCACCCCTTCAAGCATTCAACAGTCCTTGCCTGACTTTAGCCACCTCATGCAAATGAAGCACATTCTGTCTACATGAGGATTTTTGCCTTCTGAAGAGCTTTTTCTGTACTTAGGAGAAAGTCATATAATCCCGCACTAAGCAAACATTGACCCTATTTTCAGATTAGCTACCATCCTGGCTCAGAGAGCATGACCCCATCCCCTTCACCTCTCTCTGCCCCAATCAGCCACTATGCCCTGACTTCCCGCACCAAGGGCTCCCACTCCCTGAGAAGGGGTGCTGCAGGGGCTTGCCTTCCTCCCCCATCTGTAGGGTTTTAGTTGTTTTTAGTTTAACCAACCTGGTTGGAACAGAGAGAAAAAAAGATGGCTTCTGATCTCTTCAGAACCCCCAAACCAACCAACCAATTAGCAGACAGAACAAAAACCTGTATATGATGACTGAACTTGGACGAAGAAGGACCTCAAACCCCATCTCCAAATAACTTTAGGCCAAGGCATGCACATCCACCCAGGACAGGTCATTTGCCTCTGCAGCAATCCTTGCCAAGCTCAGGGCCATGGGGTCTGCCTTGTCAGAAAATCCCACTTCTCAGAGTGAAGCCACGGGGTGGGGCCTAGGGCATGTCAGGCAGGGGCCATTCTATTGGGAGCTGCCTGCGCCTCGGTGTTTGACAAGGTCGCATGGAGATAGAGATCCATGCACGGTGCTGGACGTCTGGGGCACTGCCTTATGGTTGGTCTTATAATATCTCTTGCCTCGGGAGATACAAATTATAAATTGGATTCCTTGCAAAACACATTATTGTTGTGGTAAATTCTGAAGCTCTTACTGAGAAACAGATACTGCCTTCTATTGTGGAAAATCTAGTCACCCCTAGATGTACCCCAAATAAGGATAAAGATCTGACACCCCTTCAAATATTAATTATTATAATCACAAATAAGTAGATTTTAAATGTATTGCAAAGATTTTACCCTATACACTAAAGGCAATTTTAGTCACACTGCTATTCTCTTAGTAATGGACAATGTATACACCTGTAATCTTAAGATCCTGCTTAGCTAATAGTGTTTAGGATCATTGTTGAGTAGATATAGTCACCATAGGTAAAAAGATTAGCCTTATTCACATAGTCATTATAGGTAAAAAGATTAGAACACAGTTAAGATAAATTAATCTTTAGCATAGACTATAATATAGTCAGGTGAAGCTGTACCCGGAAGCATAAGAATTACGAGAAAGTGAAACATAAGAATTACGAGAAAGTGAAACATAAGAATTACGAGAAAGTGAAGCATAAGAATTACGAGAAAGTGAAGCATAAGAATTACTAGAAAGTGAAACTCTAAGAAAGATAACCTATAAGGAAGTAGAACCCTGGGGATAAAAACATCGAAACTATTTTTGCTATGAGATAATGGTCAACAGTCCAATATAAAAAGGGACATGCTGTTAAAATAAAGTGTGCCACTTCTTCAACACACTCCTGTGTCTCTGCTCCTCGCCGACTCTGTCCTCAGCTGACGGAACCCCTGACCTCGCGGGAGCAGGACTCCCGCACCACTCCTTCCTGTGTTTCCAACCTTGGGGCAGCCCCTTCCCCAGAGGTGGGCCGTTGGCCCAGGGAGTGAAGGGGAGGCCAGTGTGGATCCACTCACACCATGTTCTTTTGGTTTCCAGCCAAGACTGCTGCAGTTGTGATCGGAGGAGGTGAGTCTGTTTAGGGAAGGGACTCGAGTCACATCTGCCCCTGGGCCCTGGGACTTGGGGGCAAGTGGCCTTGTACATGCCCAGGTTTGCCCCAGGCCTTGCGTAGATGGTTGGGAAGGAAATGAAATGGTGGAGGTGAGCAGGAAACAAGGAGCTGGAAATAAGAAAGGGGGGGCTTGAAACAAGGAGTGTCATGAAAACTCTGGTGTGCAGGCAGCCCTGGCAGGGTCTAATCTCCTCTTTGCAGAGCCTTGGCTGTGTGACCTTCAACATGTCTTTGAACTCTGCACTTTTCTTTCCTCCCCTGAAAAATGGACCAATGTTGCCCATTAAGAGTTATGAGGGTTACACAGGATGGGACTGCACAGTTGGAGCATAAGAGGGGTATTAAAGAGATGCCATCAGCTCAGTGACCCTGGGTTTAGGGGCTTCCGATGGCTCTGTGGTGATGCCATGGAGCCTCAGAGATGGGATTCAAACAGAACTCAGAATGTGCTCCTTGCTTGATGCCAGTCCGCTGGGTGAGTAAGATTGAGAGCATTGAAGATCTCCTCAGCAAAGATCAGAAGTCTACAAGCCACACCCTAGTTCCAGCATCTTGCAGAAAACTAATGCAGAAAAAGACCCAGAGGACGTAGGACTTTCCCAAGGAAGGTCCTGCTGCAGACAGAGCCCTGTCCCCAGCGACCCACAGCTTCCCTCTGCTTTCCCCACGTAGTTGTGCTCCCCTTGTCCTGTGACTGCTAGTCATGCGAGCAGTCTCTCAGGTTCAAAGTTCACCCCCTTCAACCCCCTTGAAGTCCCCCAAGCTTGACCAACTGTGAGTGTGTGTGTGTGTATGGGGGGGGGGCATTGCCCTGAGCTGTCCCCTTGACCCAAAACCTCTCCCCTGACAGCCATGCTTGCGGGCTCTGTGCCGGTGCTGGACACCATGGGCTTCCCTAGGGCAGCAAAAGCAGCCTCCAAAGTGGTCAGCATGATATCAGCCGCTTCCCTCGCCAACGGGGGTGGGGTTGCCGCCGGCAGCCTGGGGGCTACTCTGAAGTCTGTGGGTAAGTGTCCTGGACAGGAGGAGGACCAGGGCCAGGACCAAATTCAGCCCAGAGGCTAAGCCTGAGGGAGGGCCTGTCCTCTCCCTCCAGTTCTGTGTCCTCAGCGTCCCTGGTCTCTTGTGTCTCCCTCACTGTCCCCTCTTGTGGTTGGGGTGAGGATGGTGGGTTCAGAGGTGAGCCCAGGAGGTCTGCATTCCCAGTCAACCCTATAAAACCTGGGCAGGTCCCCTCCCCACTCGGGGCCCCAGCCTCATCGTGTGGAAGGTGAGGCAGCCTGCCATTTCTCACAGGGTCTGCATGTCTGTCACTGGTTGAGTCACCACCAGACTCCCTGTCTCGTCCCTGGGCAGCCCCTTTCCAAAGCAGAGATCCTACGGTTTTAGGAAGTGGAGCGGGGAGCAGGAGTGGGATGTCGGGGCTACTGGCCTCCTGAGGGCCCCTGGGGTCTCTGAACCCACACTCTTGTGCAGAGCTACTGAGGCTGTCGGTCCTGTCCCCGTGTGCTCTCACCCTCTCTCCCACAGGGGCAGTTGTCCTCTCCGCGTCATCCAACGCTCTCCTCTGCTTGATTGGAACATCTTTTGGAGCCTGGCTGGGATCAAAAATAAAGAAACATTGTACCTCTCCTCCAGCTGGACCCAGTCCTGAAGCAGAGAGGGGCCCCCATGTTGGAGGTGACTCTCCAGGGCCTCAGGATGAGAGTCCCCAAAATGACAAGCCTCCTGCCTCCCAAAATTGTTCAGAGAAGGATGAGAAATAAAGATGATATACTGTGAGCTTCCCCTAGTGGCTGCACTGCCTTCTAGCGGGTGGGCATAGGAAGGGAGCAGGAACTCCAAAGGAAGGAGCAGGGGGTGTCCTCAGTGACTGGAGCCAGGTCTGTTTCCAGTCCTGTCACCCACTTGGGACGCTGAGACGGTCATGTCTCTTTTTGAGCCTCAGTTTGCTGCTCTTCAGATGGGGAGTTGGACCAAGTGTCTTCAAAGATGTCACTCAGGGCCAGTATAACGTGATGTACTGGGTTGTTGGAAAAGTCATGACATATGTTTGCAAGAGATGGCGCTAGTTCATTTTTGGAAGTACTAGAGTCATTTGCATCTATTTATTGCTATGTCATTTGACAGCTGACATTTCTAGCTTCATTCTAAAACAAAATAGAGCAATTTGGTTGAGTTTTGGAAGTTTTACAACAAGTATGGAAGACCACACCGTGCATTTTCTCCATATTTTGCTGTTTTCCTTCCATAAAGGGAAGAACGTGCATGAAGCTTGGGGAAAGTTGCATAAAGTTTATGGTGACAATGCTCTACAAGAACATCAGTGCCAACAATGGTTCACGAAATTATGTGCTGGCGATTTTTTTTTTTTAAGCTGAGCCATCCTGCTACTGGTTGGCAGCGCAGAGGCTGCTCAGCTCATGCTGGGAATCGAACTGCTGTTGCTCAGACCTCAAACTCTTGAGCGAGCTCTTAACCAACTGAGCCACTCGGCCGGCCGATGTGCTGGTGATTTTCATGTCAAGGACACTCCTCTGTCAGGGAGGCCCACCAAGGTTGATGACGTCAAAATAAAGGCATCAATCGAGCCAAACCCACATTACATGACATGAGAGATTGCAGAAACATTGAACATCCATCATTCAAGCGTTCATGACCACCTGAAGAATCTGAGATACGTAAGCAAGCTTGATATTTGGGCTCTGCGTGAACTCAAAGAAGTTCATTTGATGGCGCGTATAAACATCTGCAATATGCTCATTAAACGTGAGGAAAACGATCTTTTTTTGAAGCGACTGATAACTAGTGATAAGAAGTGGATTGTTTACAACAATGTGCGCAAACCATCTTGATTCCGACATGATGATTCGCCTCAAACGACATGGAAAGCAGACATTCATCAGAGGAAGGTTATGCTCTCAGTGTGGTGGGATTTTAAAGGTGTCGTGTTTTTCGAGCTCNAGAAGAGCTGGCTGGTGCCTATTGGTACTGTTATCAGATTTGTTTTGTTCAGCCTGGAGGGGGCTTTTGTAATAGCTCATTTGTCCCAGAACATAATTGGACTGGGGTGCGTTATCTTAGGACTAACCCAGCTGTCAGAATTGGTGTTTCTGCTCTGACTGGGGTGTGTTAGCTTAAAGCCTATGCTTTGAAGATATGCATTCTACCTGGGGATTCCTGACTGCCTTGTGTTATGCTAACTAACCTGTCTTAACCCCCTTTTGAAGATGGAACCCTAACTTCTGACTTTTTTGTTATAGGCTTGAAAGAAACTTTTCTCCTTCCCCACCTGAGTTTGTTACTGTGACCTGTGACTTAAGCCTATCGTCAGCTATTAAAATTATTTCTCCTGGCTCTGTTATGGCTTCCGCCCAAATTCCCTCTACCACAGCCATTTCCCTGACTGCCTGTAATTTTTTTTCTATCTCCACAGGACAGCTTGGCTCTGAGGTCACTGAGCCATTGACCCTCAGCTACCAAGCTCTTTATCCTCAGGCATTATGGGCCCCTCCCCTCTCTACCCAGACTCAGGGTCTGGCTGTATCATGACTCTAGAAGTTCAGCAAGGCTGTGTCTCCCTGGCCTAGTGGCCCCTGGGGCCCTCTGGGTAAATGGAGAGCTCAGTCCCTGTTGGTCCACGACCCAGGGTCCTAGCCCCTGGGAGGGACTGACCAGAGCCTGCAAGGATGATGACTCGGCCTCCCGCCTGTCTACATAAGAAACGTCCAAACCTGTAGAGAATTCTTACTAGAGTTTATCTGAGCCAAACTGACAACACGTGCCAGGGAGCAAGATCACAACTGCTCCGGGAAATGACAGTTTTGCAGCTTTTTTGCCTTTTGAATTAAGGAGGGAATGTAAGGAAGATTACATGGAGGTGGGAGGAAGCAAAGGGGGGATTGGACTACATGACAGTGAACAAGATCATTTGCTCTTTTGAGGGTGCTTATTTCACAGGTTTGTTAACGTGGTTGCACAGTGTTTGGACTAAGTTTGAGTTGTTCCAAGATCTGTGCCCGAAAAGCTGGAAGCCCAAAGAACACACCAGCTGGCTGAGTGTGAGACATAGGTTTATTGAGACTTACTAACGCGGAGAGTCTCCCGTGGTGGCTGGAGGGGTAGTGAGCTGCACCCAGGCCGTGAAGAAGCAAGATTATGTAGATTATGTAGCTACAGCTAAACAAAGAGCTTTCTGTGGGAGAAATCATCTGGCAGGCCCTGCAGGCCTGCTCCCAGGTACAGAGTGTCCCTAGAAGCCAGGAGACCTTGACTGGCTGATAAGCAGCATTCCCTTGGAGCCAGGAGACTGACTGCCAGCTGATCTGCCTGTGGGTCAGGGCCCTATACACAGAAACAACAGGCAGGGCTTGCTTATGGCAAAAATGAACCTCATAAAAAGCTCTATGCCTGAGGCTTGACTCCCTACCATGACCTGCCCAGTGAGGAATATATGGTCGGGCACTCTGTGAGGGTACCCCCCCATAGAACCCCTTTTTCACCTCTAGTTCCCTGGTAGGGCTCCTGAGAGGCAGGCCAGTGCAGACCACTTCCAGAGGCCCGCTGTGTGCCAGCTCTCTGTCAGGTGCCAGCTGTTCTGTGCACACTGACCTGGCATCTGCCACCTGCCTGCCATGCAGATGATCTATACCCAGCATCTGGAAGACCTTTATCCACTTTAGATGTGAGTCTCAGACCTCAGACTGTGGGCCCCAGGTCCTCAGCACAGGTCCCCACTCTGGCCGTCACATCTGTTCTTCCTTTTCTGGCCTTCCCAACCAGCTGTCTCCCTTGGGTGCTGCCTCAGCTCACTCCTTCAGTTCCCAGTTGGCCTCAAGGGCTCTATCCTGGGCCCCATGGCTGCATGGATCAGAGGGGTTCCTCCCTGCCCCGGGTGTGCAATGTTGGGGGGTAGGGGCAGGTAGGCCAGCACACAGCTAACCATGTGGAGGGACGTGGTCAGTTCAGAAATGACCACATTCTGCACCTCCATCTTTCCAATATACCTATACAGCTCCTCCCACCCAGAGGTGGAGTTTATTTTCCCTCCCTTGCATCTGGGCTAGTCTGTTGGAAGACAATACACCCCCACCCCCACCCCCCAATGCAGTCAGCCCATTTATTCCAGACAAGGCCCAGACATGGTTAAGCCCAGCTAAGATCTGCAAAGCCAGCCTGCAGCTGACTGGATACATGAGACCACAAGAACCACCTGCCTAAATTGCCGACCCACTGAAACATGAGTTAATATTTTTGAAGTCACTAAATTTGGCAGTTGTTTGTTACCACTAGCTAATTGATAACACAACACAATTTGTGCACTATACTGAGAGGAGCAAACTGAATGGCATGGAGGACAGAGAGGTACACGTAGAGATTGATTCTAATTGTTGCTATCTGGGAAGGCTTCCTGGAGGAGGTGCTGTTTTATTTAAGATTATATCATTATAAGTAATAGAGACCTGACTACAATGACTACAACTGGCTTGGAGTTCAAGGGACTTTTTTGGCTTATAGAATTGAAATGTAGGAAGTAAGGAGGCTTCAGACAAGGTTTGATTCATCAGCTCAACAGTGCCACAAGGACCTGCTTTGTTCTATCCCTCCTGTATAGAGCATTAATTATGAACCAAAATGGATTCTAATACTTCTGATAGCTGTGTCAGTCACAAAGTGACAGCCATGCCAGAGTATCCCGTGAAAAGCATACCCAGCGAACGCCCTAACCAGATAACTCCAGACCCAGGGTGGAGTGTGACCATCTGGATGGCTTTATCAGGCTGTAGATGGGTGCATGGCACCCAGTCTTGAGCAGAAAGCCTCACCTCTGACAGCTCGTCACTCAGGCCTCAACCGAGGAGCTGACAGCCGCACCTGCACTTGTCCTAGACAGAGGGCTTGAAACCCTGTGTCCCGACCATCTCAGCAGCCCTGCCCAATACCCAATGCTCCGCACCCCAGCACCGAAGGGACGCTTGCTGAACACTGGACTCTGTCTTGCTTCTTTCTCCTAAGACTTCGTTTGCTTACAAAACCTGTGTGGCCCTCTCGTGGGAAACTGAGCCTCGGTGAGTGCCCGTGGGAAACCGAGTCAGCAGGACTGGGTCCATGGCTTTATGCTAATAAAGTCTGACATTCTGGGAAGACACAAACNAGACATTCATCAGAGGAAGGTTATGCTCTCAGTGTGGTGGGATTTTAAAGGTGTCGTGTTTTTCGAGCTCCTACCAAGGAACCCAACAATCAATTCGATTGTGTACCATTGGCAATTAGACAGTTTGAATGACTCCATCATCCAGAAACGTCCAGAGCTTGTTAATTGTAAAGGAGTTGTATTACATCGTGGCAACGCGAGACCACACACAAGTTTGATCACACATCAAAAATAATTGGAGCTTGGATGGGATGTGTTGCCACACCCACCACACTCGCCTGACCTTGTGCCATCAGACTTCCACTTGTTTTGCTCTCTTCAAATCTCCTTGCATGGTATAACGTTCATTTCATATGAGGCCGTAAATCAGCACCTTGTTCAGTTTTTCGCCAATGAAGACAGGTCCTTCTATGACAATGAATTATGAAGCTCACTGAAAGATGGCAAAAGGTTATCGAACAAAACAGGCACTATATCACTGATTGACCTTTGTTCTTTATATAAACAAATGACCTTTGAAACACATAGACAAAATACATCGTGACTTTTCCGACAACCCAGTAGGATTGTGATATTTCTGATTGTGTGTGTGCACTGGGATCGTGGTCTCGTGGAACGGAAGAATGCAGGCAAGAACCAGAGAGGTAAGGTTCGCAGCAAAGGACAGTTTACTAAAGCAGAAAGAGTTACAGCTCTCAAAGTGAAAGGGGGTACCCGAAACTGGGATGTCCACTAGCTAAAGCAAAGACTTTTGCTTTTACAGTTTTTCTTGTCTATCTGGGGAGAAGAGCTGGCTGGCCCCCATTAGTACTGTTATCAGATTTGTTTTGTTCAGCCTGGAGGAGGCTTTTGTAATAGCCCATTTGTCCCAGAACATAATTGGGACTGGGGTGCTATATCTTAGGACTAACCCAGCTGTCAGAATTGGTGTTTCTGCTCTGACTGGGGTGTGTTAGCTTAAAGCCTATGCTTTGAAGATATGCATTCTACCTGGGGATTCCTGACTGCCTTATGTTATGCTAACTAACCTGTCTTAACCCCCTTTTGAAGATGGAACCCTAACTTCTGCTTTTTTTGTTATAGGCTTGAAAGAAACTTTTCTCCTTCCCCACCTGAGTTTGTTACTGTGACCTGTGACTTAAGCCTATCTGTCAGCTATTAAAATTATTTCTCCTGGCTCTGTTATGGCTTCCGCCCTAATTCCCTCTACCATAGCCATTTCCCTGACTGCCTGTAATTTTTTTTCTATCTCCACAGGACAGCTTGGCTCTGAGGTCACTGAGCCATTGACCCTCAGCTACCAAGCTCTTTGTCCTCAGGCATTATGGGCCCCTCCCCTCTCTACCCAGACTCAGGGTCTGGCTGTATCATGACTCTAGAAGTTCAGCAAGGCTGTGTCTCCCTGGCCTAGTGGCCCCTGGGGACTCTGGGTAAATGGAGAGCTCAGTCCCTGTTGGTCCACGACCCAGGGTCCTAGCCCCTGGGAGGGACAGACCAGAGCCTGCAAGGATGATGACTCGGCCTCCCGCCTGTCTACGTAAGAAACGTCCAAACCTGTAGAGAATTCTTATTAGAGTTTATTTGAACCAAACTGACAACACGTGCCAGGGAGCAAGATCACAAATGCTCCGGGAAATGACAGTTTTGCAGCTTTTTTGCCTTTTGAATTAAGGAGGGAATGTAAGGAAGATTACATGGAGGTGGGAGGAAGCAAAGGGGGGATTGGACTACAGGACAGTGAACAAGATCATTTGCTCTTTTGAGGGTGCTTATTTCAGAGGTTTGTTAACGTGGTTGCACAGTGTTTGGATTAAGTTTGAGTTGTTCCAAGATCTGTGCCCGAAAAGCTGGAAGCCCGAAGAACACACCAGCTGGCTGAGTGTGAGACATAGGTTTCTTGAGACTTATTATGCGGAGAGTCTCCCGTGGTGGCTGGAGGGGTAGTGAGCTGCACCCAGGCCGTGAAGAAGCAAGAGTATGTAGATTATGTAGCTACAGCTAAACAAAGAGCTTTCTGTGGGAGAAATCATCTGGCAGGCTCTGAAGTCCTGCTCCCAGGCAGAGCATCCCTAGAAGCCAGGAGACCTTGACTGGCTGATAAGCAGCATTCCCTTGGAGCCAGGAGACTGACTGCCAGCTGATCTGCCTGTGGGTCAGGGCCCTATACACAGAAAGAACGGGCAGGGCTTACTTACCCCCAAAATTAACCTCTTATAAAAAGCTCTATGGGCCTGCAGAGCGGCGCGATGGTTAAGAACTGGCTTGGGATGCCAGANGTGACAATGCTCTACAAGAATGTCAGTGCCAACAATGGTTCACGAAATTCCATGCTGGTGATTTTGATCTCAATGACACTCCTCGGTCAGGGAGGCCCACCGAGGTTGATGACATCAAAATAAAGGCATCAATTGAACCAAACCCGCATTACATGACATGAGAGATTGCAGAAACATTGAAAATCCATCATTTCAGCGTTCACGACCACTTGAAGAAGCTGGGTAAGCAAGCTTGATATTTGGGCTCCGTGTGAACTCAAAGAAGTTCATTTGATGGCGCCTATAAACATCTGCAGTATGCTCATTAACTGTGAGGAAAACGATCTTTTTTTGAAGCAACTGATAACTGGTGATGAGAAGTGGATTGTTTACAGCAATGTGGTGTGCAAAGGATTTTGGTCCCGACGTGATGATTCACCTCAAACGACATGGAAAGCAGACATACATCAGAGGAAGGTTATGCTCTCAGTGTGGTGGGATTTTAAAGGTGTCGTGTTTTTCGAGCTCCTGCCAAAGAACCAATCAATTCGAATGTGTACCATTTGGCAATTAGACAGTTTGAATGAATCCATCATCCAGAAACGTCCAGAGCTTGTTAATTGTAAAGGAGTTGTGTTCCATTGTGACACTGTGAGACCACACACAAGTTTGATCACCCGTCAGAAATTATTGGAGCTTGGATGGGATGTGTTGCCACACCCACCACACACGCCTGACCTTGCGCCGTCAGACTTCCACTTGTCTCGCTCGCTTCAAAACTCTGCATGGTATACCGTTCAATTCAGATGAGGCTGTAATTCAGCACCTTGTTCAGTTTTTCGCCAACGAAGACAGGTCCTTGTATGACGACGAATTATGAAGCTCACTGAAAGATTGCAAAAGGTTATCGAACAAAACAGGCACTATATCACTGATTGACCTTTGTTCTTTATATAAATAAATGACCTTTGAAACACATAGACAAAATACATCGTGACTTTTCCGACAACCCAGTAGGATTGTGATATTTCTGATTGTGTGTGTGCACTGGGATCGTGGTCTCATGGAACGGAAGAATGCAGGCAAGAACCAGAGAGGTAAGGTTCGCAGCAAAGGACAGTTTACTAAAGCAGAAAGAGTTACACTCTCAAAGTGAAAGGGGGTACCCGAAACTGTGATGTCCACTAGCTAAAGCAAAGACTTTTGCTTTTATAGTTTCTCTTGTCTATTTGGGGAGAAGAGCTGGCTGGTGCCTATTGGTACTGTTATCAGATTTGTTTTGTTCAGCCTGGAGGGGGCTTTTGTAATAGCTCATTTGTCCCAGAACATAATTGGACTGGGGTGCGTTATCTTAGGACTAACCCAGCTGTCAGAATTGGTGTTTCTGCTCTGACTGGGGTGTGTTAGCTTAAAGCCTATGCTTTGAAGATATGCATTCTACCTGGGGATTCCTGACTGCCTTGTGTTATGCTAACTAACCTGTCTTAACCCCCTTTTGAAGATGGAACCCTAACTTCTGACTTTTTTGTTATAGGCTTGAAAGAAACTTTTCTCCTTCCCCACCTGAGTTTGTTACTGTGACCTGTGACTTAAGCCTATCGTCAGCTATTAAAATTATTTCTCCTGGCTCTGTTATGGCTTCCGCCCAAATTCCCTCTACCACAGCCATTTCCCTGACTGCCTGTAATTTTTTTTCTATCTCCACAGGACAGCTTGGCTCTGAGGTCACTGAGCCATTGACCCTCAGCTACCAAGCTCTTTATCCTCAGGCATTATGGGCCCCTCCCCTCTCTACCCAGACTCAGGGTCTGGCTGTATCATGACTCTAGAAGTTCAGCAAGGCTGTGTCTCCCTGGCCTAGTGGCCCCTGGGGCCCTCTGGGTAAATGGAGAGCTCAGTCCCTGTTGGTCCACGACCCAGGGTCCTAGCCCCTGGGAGGGACTGACCAGAGCCTGCAAGGATGATGACTCGGCCTCCCGCCTGTCTACATAAGAAACGTCCAAACCTGTAGAGAATTCTTACTAGAGTTTATCTGAGCCAAACTGACAACACGTGCCAGGGAGCAAGATCACAACTGCTCCGGGAAATGACAGTTTTGCAGCTTTTTTGCCTTTTGAATTAAGGAGGGAATGTAAGGAAGATTACATGGAGGTGGGAGGAAGCAAAGGGGGGATTGGACTACATGACAGTGAACAAGATCATTTGCTCTTTTGAGGGTGCTTATTTCACAGGTTTGTTAACGTGGTTGCACAGTGTTTGGACTAAGTTTGAGTTGTTCCAAGATCTGTGCCCGAAAAGCTGGAAGCCCAAAGAACACACCAGCTGGCTGAGTGTGAGACATAGGTTTATTGAGACTTACTAACGCGGAGAGTCTCCCGTGGTGGCTGGAGGGGTAGTGAGCTGCACCCAGGCCGTGAAGAAGCAAGATTATGTAGATTATGTAGCTACAGCTAAACAAAGAGCTTTCTGTGGGAGAAATCATCTGGCAGGCCCTGCAGGCCTGCTCCCAGGTACAGAGTGTCCCTAGAAGCCAGGAGACCTTGACTGGCTGATAAGCAGCATTCCCTTGGAGCCAGGAGACTGACTGCCAGCTGATCTGCCTGTGGGTCAGGGCCCTATACACAGAAAGAACAGGCAGGGCTTGCTTATGGCAAAAATGAACCTCATAAAAAGCTCTATGCCTGAGGCTTGACTCCCTACCATGACCTGCCCAGTGAGGAATATATGGTCGGGCACTCTGTGAGGGTACCCCCCCATAGAACCCCTTTTTCACCTCTAGTTCCCTGGTAGGGCTCCTGAGAGGCAGGCCAGTGCAGACCACTTCCAGAGGCCCGCTGTGTGCCAGCTCTCTGTCAGGTGCCAGCTGTTCTGTGCACACTGACCTGGCATCTGCCACCTGCCTGCCATGCAGATGATCTATACCCAGCATCTGGAAGACCTTTATCCACTTTAGATGTGAGTCTCAGACCTCAGACTGTGGGCCCCAGGTCCTCAGCACAGGTCCCCACTCTGGCCGTCACATCTGTTCTTCCTTTTCTGGCCTTCCCAACCAGCTGTCTCCCTTGGGTGCTGCCTCAGCTCACTCCTTCAGTTCCCAGTTGGCCTCAAGGGCTCTATCCTGGGCCCCATGGCTGCATGGATCAGAGGGGTTCCTCCCTGCCCCGGGTGTGCAATGTTGGGGGGTAGGGGCAGGTAGGCCAGCACACAGCTAACCATGTGGAGGGACGTGGTCAGTTCAGAAATGACCACATTCTGCACCTCCATCTTTCCAATATACCTATACAGCTCCTCCCACCCAGAGGTGGAGTTTATTTTCCCTCCCTTG
>NW_017731419.1:919898-921315 GCF_001890085.2 Hipposideros armiger
AAAAAATTACTGCTTCGTATTCCATGGTAATAATACAACACATTTGATTTAGTCTTTTGCCCATTTTACTATTTTACTTGTGTAGCTGGATATTTAAAAAAAAAAAGTTTCCAATTTTGGAGAAATTTCAACTTCAACTTCAAAGCTGAGAACAGTGGGGGACAAGGACCCCAGTTCCAACAAGAGCTGCTGGCCATGCTCCTCAGACTTGTTGTAAGAGAGCGTGACAATCCTGTGATCACCAGCCCCTAGCACCTGTAGCTGGCTTGCATAGGGCGGCTTGGGGTTCACGGGGAAAGATGCTGGAAAAGGAATCTGTTGAACAAATACTTGTTGAGTGTTCACACTCCCACTCTAAGTGCTGTGACACATGAGTTAACAGGACAGACTCTGTCCTCGTGTAGTTTTAGCAGGGGGGCTGGAGGGTGCTGTGGCTTTCCTCAGCTCCCCTGGGGGTAGGGGTGTGAGGTCGTTGAGACCAGTGTCTGCTGCCTGCCTGGTGGAGTGCGTCTAGGGCTGTGGGTCCACAAAGAGCAGGTGGAGGCAGGACTGTTGGAGTTGGGCGGCCTGAGGAAGCTGCATTTCTGAGGTTTGCATGGAAGCTGGGAAGGCAATGGGGCTTGAGCTGTGTCAAAAGGAGCCAGTCAAGAGGGGTGCCTGCCTAGGTGTGGAGACCCCATGAGAAAGAGGCAATGGATGCAGGGGGGTGGGAGTGGTGTCAGGGAAAGAGAAAGGGTCCAGAGAACTCATAAATAGCAAAGTGGCGAAGCGGGTGCCGCCAGAGAATCCTCTGCATGACTTCCTAGCTCACCTGTAAAATGAGGATAATAGTACCTCTTCATGTGCTGGTCGTGAGGGTTAAAATAATATACGCAACCCCAGAGCACGTGTCTGGACCAGACACACCACTGGTGCTGTTGTAGCCTGTCTTTGGCGCCCTCTGTGGGAAGACTCAAACTGCTAACTCTTGCTTGGCAGGCTGTAGCCTCCTCCTGTCAGCAGGGTTCACTCACCCGCAGGGTCCTTGACAAGAAGAGCCTCTGCTGGCTGGACACCTCCAGTTCTGTCCTGGCCACTGCTCTTCAGCAATCCACCCTTTCTGGGTTCCCTTGACCCTCCGCGTGGTGCTGCTGACCAGTTCAGCTCCACTGGCCTGGTGCCACATGTGGTCCATGGGCAACACAATCGCAAGCTCTAAAGAGGCAGCTGATCCCCAGAGCACTCTCCTCGCCTCCCTGCTGCAGGGAGGCCTGCAAGCCACAGTCTCCTGCCTTTACACGTCATAAGCCCAACTCAGACATCTGCCTTGCTTCCCTCAATTCCAAGGGACTCATGTCAAGCTTTCCAAGGGGGTCCCACTGAGCTCTAGGTGGGCAGAGTCCTTCCTCTCCTCTCCCCCATGGGGCTTGGGGGAAAG